>NC_044051.1:8294558-8357058 GCF_902167405.1 Gadus morhua | reverse complement strand
GTAGACCCCCAGGTGGTCCCAGAAGTCGCAGACGGCGTCGCGGAGCCCGGGGTGGGCGTGGCAGGGCGTGGTCAGGTTCATCACGAGGCGGCGGGCGTCGTAGCGCGGCCAGGCGGGCGGGGCGGGGCCGCGGCAGTAGGGGGTCAGCAGACGGGGGGCGGGGGAGGGGTCCCCCCCGCGGGCGAAGGCCCCCCAGTAGCAGAGCATGCGGTCCGAGAGACGCCCCTCCTCCGTCGTCATGGTGAAGTTGGCGGCGGCGGCGGAGTGGAACAGGAAGGGCAGCTCGGCGCCGTGGCACACGTGGCGGTAACACGGAGCGACGTCGGACCAGACGCGGATGTCGGACGCCACGTGGTCGAACACGTACATCCACACCGGGCTCTCCCTCGCCGCCCGGGCAGCCCGCCGCGCCGGGCACAGGAAGATGTAGTCCGTCACGATCTGACGCACGCAGAGAGTGACACACACACACACACACACACACACACACACGTAGAGTTACACACACATGCACGTAGAGACACACACACACACACATACACACTCACACACAGAGTTACACACACATGTAGAGACACACATACACAAACACACTCACACACGTAGAGACATACACACACACACACACACACACACACACACACACACACACACACACACACACACACACACACACAAACACAGAGTCACACACACACACACACACGTAGAGACACACACACATACACACACGTAGACACACATACACAAACACGTAGAGACACACACGCAATTACAAACACACACGTAGACACAAACACACACACACACACACACACACACATACATAGACAAACACACACAATATTTTAATCAGGTGTTAATGTAACATTTATTGACAAATGTATGACATTTATTTTCATCCCTTCTGCCAATCTCTCTGTCTATTTGCCGCCCTATCTGTCTGTCTGACTGTGTCTGTTTGAAACCTCCCTCATGTCTTCCAGGCTCCGCCTGAATACCGATCAGAAGACGAAGGAACACGAGGCTGCAGCGCCCTCTACTGGCCGTCAGCAGAATGCTACAGGGCCTTCTACTGGCGGTGGGCAGCTACGGCATGCTAAATGTGGTTTATTCGGTCATGAAGTAAACTATTATTATCTCTGGGTACCTGAGCCAGCATGGCCCGGCGGTCGGGGTTAGGGTAGAGGGGCAGGTAGCGGTGGAGGATCTTCAGGGCGTGCTGCTTGAAGATGGCGGTGGTGTAGACGGTGCACTCCACCACGGAGACCGGCTTGGTGAAGACCCCGTTCACGAAGAGGACCCCCTCCTCCGATGTGGTGCCTGAGGACCACACAGGAGACAGGGGACTCACTTGGTGTGTGTGTGTGTGTGTGTGTGTGTGTGTGTGTGTGTGTGTGCGTGTCTGTGTGCGTGTGTGTGTGTGTGTGTGCGGTACCCAGCAGGAGGGGCTTGTCCGTCTGCCAGTGGCCCGCCAGGAAGGCGGGGAGGATCTGCTCTCTGATCAGCGTGCCGTCGAGGACCGGACCCCAGGTCTCAAACACCTCCAGGAACCGAAAGGGATTCACCAGCCGGGAGCCTGGGGAGGCAGAGAGACAGGTAGACAGACGGGTTCACCAGCCGGGGGAGGCAGAGAGACAGGTAGATAGACGGGTTCACCAGCCTGGAGCCTGGGGAGGCAGAGAGACAGGCAGGTACAGAGACAGAGAGACAGCTAGACAGTTGGATAGAGAGTCAGGTAGACACAGACAGGTAGATGGGTAGAGAGACAGGTAGACAGGCAGATAGACAGACAGGTAGAGAGACAGAGAGACAGACAGGCAGACGGACAGGTAGACAGGTCGAGAGAGACAGGCAGAGAGACAGACAGGTAAAGTGACAGAGAGACTGGTAGACAGACGGGTAGAGAGACTGAGAGACAGGTAGACACAGACAGGTGTACAGGTAGAGAAACAGGTAGACACAGACAGGTGTTCAGGTAGAGAAACAGGTAGACAGGCAGAGAGACAGACAGGTAGAGAGGCAGGTAGACAGATAGACACACAGAGGGACAAACAGGCAGACAGACAGACAGGTAGGCAGACCGACTGGTAGAATGCGTGGAGCCCTACTTGTCTTCATCTGAGCCGCTAGGACGGCCTGGGGGCTGAGCGCTAGCAGACACACGATGTCAGTAACGCTACAGTTAGCCTCGCGGCTAAAGGCCTTGCCTAGCCACAGGGCCTCGTGTCTGAAACGCACACACGCACACACACGGAAGTTTGTTATGTTTATGGCATAAGCCTATATTATATATCTATATGATACACTGTTTCTCTTTTCTTTTGACAAATGTACTTATTGTAAGTCGCTTTGGATAAAAATGTCTGCTAAATCCCCTGAATGTAAATCAAGGAAACTGTGTATGCTCTGTGTTTATGGTGCCAACATGTGTATGTTTGTGAAGCGTTCGGATAAAAATGTCTGCTAAATCCCCTGAATGTAAATCAAGGAAACTGTGTATGCTCTGTGTTTATGGTGCCAACATGTGTATATTTGTGAAGCGTTCTTGTAAGAGTCCCCGGTGTCTGGGCGGGTGCCGTGTGTTCTGTCCGCCACCAGAGAGCGCCACCTTGTCTTGAAGGGGATGGAGAAGGGTAGGCTCTGCAGGGCAGCCTGCCTGAAGAGAGGCTGGCTTGTGGGCATCATGAGGTGGAGACCCACCGACTGGGCGCCGGCACTCTCCCCAAACAGAGTCACCTGGGGGACACAGTAGTTAGCTTCTCTCACTCTAAATATGTCTGTAAGGGCCTGTCAGATGTATTAACATATCCGTTAGCATCAGTAGCATTAGCAGGTGGGGACTAGCCTTGCTGGGGTCTCCTGAGAACATGTGTTAGCAGTAGCATGTGGGGACTAGCCTTGCTAGGGTCTCCTGAGAACATTTTAGCATTAGCATGTGGGGTCTAGCCTTGCTGGGGTCTCCTGAGAACATGTTAGCATTAGCATGTGAGGTCACGGTCAATAATGGTATTCGCAGGCCGGAACTCTCCACTCTCCTTGGCCTGGCACACCTTTATGCTATAGACAATTAGTGCCTTACCTATAGGGGGCACACACTCAGAAACAAATAACAATTTCCCCAATAATTTTGTCACACAAACTAAAATATCAAACTGAATACACAAAAAAGGTCTCAAATGGCTCCTACAACTAGCCTTGCTGGGGTCTCCTGATAACATGTTAGCATTAGCATATGGGGACTAGCCTTGCTGGGGTCTCCTGAGAACATGTTAGCATTAGCATGTGGGGAATAGCCTTGCTGGGGTCTCCTGATAACATGTTAGCATTAGCATATGGGGACTAGCCTTGCTGGGGTCTCCTGAGAACACAGCGATGTTTCTCTGAATCCACAGCAGCGCCGCCTGCTGGTCTAAGATCCCATAATTCCCAGTGGCGGCCATTTTGGGGTCTTTCCCTGAGACGAGGAAGCCGAAGGCACCTGAAACACAGAGTCAGTTGACTGTCAATAGAGACCATCACATGACCACACTGTCACTAGAGACCATCAAATGAACACCGCGTCAGAGCGTGTGATTGGATCAAGAGATAACAAGGTTATTCTACTGATATTCCTCCTGAGCTGTTGTCAGCCTACTGACGATCTGGGGTTTACAAACTGAAGGTTTAAAAAACTAAAGAACAGAACAATCAATATATAATTCTACCATTCCTATTCAATAAGTCTATTAAAACATTCAACTCTTAAAAGACGGATGGAGAGAGATGATAGACATCCATCTCGTTGTCTCTCCCTCTATCAGCCTCCGCTGGTGAAGTTTAGGAACCGGGATCAGTGGGACCAATAGGACCAGTAGGACCAGTGAAACCAGTGGGACCAGTAGGACCAGTACCAGGCTGACCAGTAGGATCAGTACCTACCCAGGCGGTACTCCAGGCTGACCAGCAGGCTGTTGGAGGCGTTGCTGAGGACGCGGCCGTCGTAGAGCGGCTTGGAGGCGGAGCCTGCGATGAAGTCGCCCCCGTGGACCCAGACCAGGACGGGGAGGGGCCGCAGCAGGGGGGCGCTGAAGTTGACCGACAGGGGGGCGAAGATGTTGAGGTACAGGCAATCCTCGCTGACCTGCGGCAGGCGGGGTCAAAGGTCAGATGGAGTCAGAGGTCAGAGGTCAGGGTGACGTCATTACAGACCAGGTCTGAGGTCCGGGTGACATCATTACAGACGGGGTCAGAGGTCAACGTGAAGTCATTACAGACCGCGTCACGCGGGCTATCCTACCGTCCGCATCGATGCCCGAACCATATTTACTAGAAATCAATGAACTACAGATCAATTAACTACAAATCAATTAAAGACAATAAAGTATCCCTTATTTTTGAGTGACGATATTTATCTCAGGGACTAAACGGGATCTGTGAGGGTGAAGTGGTGCGTGTGACGCGCGGCCGTACCTCATGCGGGCAGCGGTCACCCATCGGCGCTCGGCAGCCCTGCATGCAGCCCGCCCGCGGGGCGCGCGCGCTGTACACCCCGCGCCAGGGACTCGGCGCTCGGGGGGGCTTCCAGCGGTACGCCCCAACGGGCGGGTCCGCGTACGGGACCCCGTAGAAGACGTGTGCCTGATCCAGCGTGACCCCCCGCAGCGCCCCGTTTTTGGTCTGCACCAGCGGGCCAGAAACGGTCCCGGGTCCTCCGGGAACCTCCGACTCAAAGTCCTTAAAGTGGGTTGACGTGGAGACCGGCTCGAGGCGGCCCCGGGACCCATCTCCCCGGGTCTGGTCCCGGTTGGTGATGGAAGGCCGCCCGAGATAAAGCCCCCTCAGCCAGCCCGATAGGTCCATGTCGACGACATCTGACGACCTCGCGCCGCACAGAACCGCGAACCCCAGCGCGCAAACGAGCCAAGCGCGTCCCCGAGCATCCATAGCGGGGTTCAACATGAGCTACTTCAGGATTCTGAGAGCACAGCGGACGGAGAGGGTCCGACAACAGGCTGGGTGTTGGTCCGACTCTCTCCTCGGACTTGTGACTCTCATTTACCCGCCGAGCCGCGTCAGATGCGCGCTGGACAAAGCGGCCAGTGACGCACCGATAATGACGGACCGCGCGCTCTGCGTTAAGGAGACCTCCAGCTCGGACCTGTAGTCCCTCCCCGGACCCAGAGGCGCCGCATCCCATTAGGCATACCAGGCAACTGCCTGGGGCCCCGCAATTGTTTGGGGGCCCCGGGCCACGGGGGGGGGGGCCCCTAGAGCCAAAAAAAACAAAACAAAAATCGCTCCACCCCCCCCCGTCAACAATCCTCTGCCTAGGGCCCCCACACTAGCTAGAATCGCCCCTGCCCGGACCTGTAGTCCTGCAACGGGACCAGTCCTAGGCTGTCCAGGGACTTGTTAATCCTCCCCCGGGTCAGAACCAGAACACTGTGATGATGTTTAAGACACGTCGGCATAACTTAGTTATAATAAAGTTGTCATTGTTCTCAGAGTCTCCATTCTCTGAATTGAGTCTCAATTGATTGTCGGAAATGCCCGAGTGATCCCGAGCTCCGCCGAGCGCCAAGGTCCGCAGCTGTTTTAACGAGCTCTCTGCGGAGCACCGCGAGTCAACAACCATGAGACACATGGCTGAGATGAAAAATAAAATGTAAGACTGAGACACTGACTGCACACCTCTGGTTTAGGGTATCGGGTTCTAGGTGTCTAGGGTTCTAGGGGCTAGGATTGTAGGTGTCTAGGGGTCTAGGGTTCTAAGGTTCTAGGTTCGTGGGTTCCAGGTGTCTCGGTCTTATAGCTGAACTCTGCCGCTCTGTTCCAGGAACTCTATTACCTTCTCCTTCCTCCTATGCATCGTGGTTCCGGGCCGGATCTCCCGCGGTGAGTGTCAGGTGGAAGTGGTGGAGATGATAATTCGCTCCACCACTCTGACCACATGTGTTCCCCAGGGCGGTGCGAACCTCTGTCCTTCTCTATCTGCTGGACCACCCGAGGCGATGCCTTCAACAGGTAGGCCTACGTATATAGCCTACGGTGCGGGGCTGAATCCCGACGGGTCGCTCGTGTTTAACGCGGTTGTCGACTCGTTTCCCTGCAGCTCGGAGGCCGATATCTGGCTCAACGGCACCGGGCTGAAAGCCATCGGGACGCAGGGGAAGTTCGTGTCTTTGACGGTCCCGCAGACGGTGGAAAACCAACTTTCACTGCGTTACGGAAGAGTCGCGAAGAACTGGACCGTCAGCATCCGCCCAGGTAGTCTGTCTTCCAGGTGGGCTCTCCTCATGGAGATTGTCGCTCATCCTCTGCAGTGTTTAAAGAGTTGAAATGAACGTTGTTCTCAACGGGGAACGTTGTTCTTGAAGGATCCACCACCATGAAGATCCGCAGTGTGGATCGACCGGAGAAGATTCCTAGCAGCCGGACTCGGGTACAGAATAGACGCTGTCTGCAGCTAGATCTAGTGTCTCTTATCTCACTCAGTCACTCACTCACTCACTCACTCGCTCTTATTTCTATTTCTCTCATCTCACTATTTATCTCACTCTCGTACCTTACTATCTCACCTCACTGTTTATCTCACTCCCATACCTTATATATCTGGAGAGGGAGACAATATATAAATAGGGAGACAAATAGTGCGACAAAAAAGAGTGAGATAAGAGAGGGTGGCACAAGAGTGAGATAAATAGTGAGACGAGAGAGTGAGATGAGACCCCACTCCCGTCTCACTCTCTCATCCCACCCTCTCTTATCTCACCCTCTTTTGTCGCACTGTTGCCTCTCTCCATCTCGTACATCACTGTCCATCTCTTCTCACACTTTCCATTTCTTATCTCTCTGCTGTCTCCTCAGGAGCAGCTGGACCTCCTGTCTGGAGAGGTGTTTGGCTGTGAGAACAGCACCGTGATCCTCCACCAAGACCAAGAGCTGGTGCTGTTGCTGGGTGAGACGGGGGGAGGGAGGGAGGGGTGAGTAAGATTGGACTGGAGATTGGCAGCCAAAAGGTTCTGCGTTCGATTCCCCCCCGATGTCCACAGTCTCGCCTCGACGGTCTGCTCTGATGGCACCTCGTGTTGATCAAACGTCTTTAAATAAGAACAGCCAATAAACAGTGAAACAGGGGTTCCAGAGACGGGAACCTCCACAAACATTGAGTTTAACCGGTGTGTGACTCCCATGCCTGATGATGATGATGATGATGATGATGATGTGGTCTCCTCCAGGCTACACCTCCCGCCTCCCCGTCCGGCTGGAGGCCTGGAGCTCCTCCATGCTCCTCCTGAGCTGGGCGGGGCTGGGTGGAGGTCCCCGGGCCCCTGGCCCCACCCCTCCCCTTCCCAGAGTGTCCCTGTACAGCCCCCAGCTGGGCTCCTACATCCTGGAGAGCCGGGAGCCCGTCCAGCAACACCGGCGCCACCATCACCACCGCTTCACCACGCTGAAGCCCTGCCACCTCTACACCGCCTGCCTGGAGCCGCCGGCCGGGACCCGGACCTGTATCGGCACCATCACAGGTGGGGACGGGTGGAGGCGGGACCAGGTTCTACAGGAGGACATTTGGTTCTACAGGAGAACATCTGGTGTTTGGACCAGATGTCTAAACACCAGGTTCTTGAACGACATCTGGTTCTAAGAAGGTTTTACAGTAGAACATCTAGTGTTTAGAAGGTTCTACAGTAGAATATCTGGTGTTTAGAAGGTTCTACAGTAGAACATCTGGTGTTTAGAAGGTTATGCAGTAGAACATCTGTGGTTTGCAACATCTGGTGTTTAGAAGGTTCTACTTTAGAACATCTGGTGTTTACCAGGTTCTATTAGAACATCTGGTTCTAAGAAGGTTCTACAGTAGAACATCTGGTGTTTACCAGGTTCTATTAGAACATCTGGTTCTAAGAAGGTTCTACAGTAGAACATCTGGTGTTTACCAGGTTCTAGTAGAACATCTGGTTCTAAGAAGGTTCTACAGTAGGACATCCGGTCGGTCTCCTCCCCAGGTCCCCGGGAGCCCCGGTTCTTCCGGGTCACGTCGTGGAACAGCAGCAGTATCTCGGTGGCGTGGGTGTGTCCTGAGAACCACCGCCGAGCCCTGTTCCTGCTCACCGCCTTCCACCTGGACGCCGCCGGTGGCGGCGGCGGCGTGCTGGAGGAGGTCCGCCTCTGGCAGCACGGGCGCCGCTTCACGCTGAAAGACCTGGAGCCGTGCAGCCGCGTCCAGCTGGGCCTGCAGACCGTCTGCCAGGCCGGGACCACTACGCGCTACAGCAGGATGGAGCAGGTCGACGGCAACACGGGTCAGGGAACGGGATGTCGTCTCCTCTAACGGGTTCCTTGGGCTGTCGGTTGCAGCTGATGATCTGATCATTCATTCTGCTAAACGAAGCCACTTTAAAACCGATCACTCTCGTCGCTCTTCACTGTTCAATTTTAAATCTTAGCCTCTTGTGCTAGCCTACCTCCTGTGCTCTGTCTCCAGCCTACGCCTAGCCAAGCTCCTCCTTCTTGCCTAGCTCCTACCCCTAGCCTAGCTCCTGTACCAGGTCTCCAGCCGACTCCTAGTCTAGCTCCTGCTCCTAGCCTAGCCCCTGTTCCTAGCCTAGCTCCTCCTAATAGACTAGCTCCTACTCCTTTCCTAGCTCCTCCTAATAGCATTGTCCATGTTCCTAGCCTAGCCCCTCTTCCTAGCCTAGCTCCTCCTAACAGACTAGCTACTACTCCTTTCCTAGCTCCTCCTAATAGCCTAGCCCATGTTCCTAGCCTAGCTCCTGTACCTAGCCTAGCTCCTCCTAATAGCCTAGCCCCTGTTCCTGGCCTAGCTCCTCCTATCAGACTAGCTCCTACTCCTATCCTAGCTCCTCCTAACAGACTAGCTCCTACTCCTATCCTAGCTCCTCCTAATAGCCTAGCCCATGTTCCTAGCCTAGCTCCTGTGCTCTGTCTACAGCCCACTCCAGCATCGGGGGCCTGCAGCAGGAGTCGTGGGGGCCTGAGAACTACACGCTGTCCTGGGAGGTGAGGAACACGTCGTCGGTGTCTGGCTTCAGGGTGTTCCACCAGGGGGCGCTGCAGGGCGCCACCCTCTTCACCCGCTACACCGTGGGGGGACTGCAGCCCTGCGGCCGCTACCACGCACAGGTGGTTGCCCTGTGTGGGGATGGCGTCGTCATGGACAACAAGACCATCGACACCTACACAGGTACACCGGTTCTAATGTTGCAGAGACAGGTGCACACACACAGATTCTCCTCAGAAAAATAAAGTCAGATTAGTACTGACTCAAGGCAGAGAGACAGACGGGTACCTGATCAGACACAGGGCATCCTTCCCCATGACTTTTAACCTCGTCCCCCTGACCCTCCCCAGGGCAGACAGACGCTTTGTACAAGATCAGACAGACGGGTCCTCCTGACCCAGACCTCTCTCTCTCTCCTCCAGGTCCGCGGGGCGTGCAGGACCTGCGTTACCGCGCCAACGAGTCCCTGGTGCTGTGGACCCCCGGGACCCCGGTCTCCCCTCCCCACCACCTGGCCTTCGCCTACCGGCTGGCCCTGGCCAACGGGTCGGAGGTGCGGCGGGGGCGTGTCTCGCGGCCCGGCCTGCCGCTGCCCGGCCTGCTGCCGGGCCAGGCCTACAGCCTGGAGGTCCTGGAGGAGTGCCAGGGGGCCTGGAGCTCCTCCCCCGCCGCCTGGAGCTCCTCCCCCCCGGCAGCCTGGAGCTCCTCCCCCCCCGTCGCCTGGAGCTCCTCCTCCCCCGCTGCCTGGAGCTCCTCCCCCCCTGCTGCCTGGAGCTCCTCCCCCCCCGCCGCCTGGAGCTCCTCCCCCGCCGTGGTCCTCTTCCAGGGGGCCAGCGTCCCCATGAGGCCCCGGGGCCTGGCTCTGGGGCGGGGGCTGCCCGGTACAGCTGCACCCAGTACGCTACGGTAGTACTGTAGTACTCTGTAGGGTAGTACTGTAGTACTCTGTAGGATTGTACTGTAGTACTATGTAGGGTTGTACTCTGTAATTAATCTGAAGGGTAGTGCTGCAGTACTCTGTACGTTACTGCTTCAACCAGTACTGGGTATTACTCTGTATGGTAGTACTCTGTACTATAATAATTTGCATGTGATACTCTGTACTGTAGTCAACTCTAGGGGAGTACTCTGTAGTAAGTACTTTATGTTCCATGTGGAGCTCTGTGTTTGTTACTACAGTAGGAAGAACTCAGGATATATATTACTGTATGTTCTCTCCAAACTTCCCCATGCACATTGGTCTCCAACTTAAGTCTGTTTTGGTTCCAGAGATCCAGCTGGACTTCTCTGGCCCCACCCAGGTCCTCATAGTGCCCTGGCCTCTGCCCCCGCCCCTGAGAAAGTCAGAGCCCAGAGCCAAGATGGAGGAACTCATCCAGACCACCGTGAGATGACCTGAAACATGAACACATTAATACATGAACACCATATGAACACATTAATACATGAACACCGTATGTACACATTAATACAAGAACACCGTATGAACACATTAATACATGAACACCGTATGTACACATTAATACATGAACACCGTATGTACACATTAATACATGAACACCGTATGAACACATTAATACATGAACACCGTATGAACACATTAATACATGAACACCGTATGAACACATTAACACATTTATACATGAACACCGTATAGCACATTAACACATTTATACATTAATGCCTGAACACATGAATACATGAACACATTAGTACATGAACACTGTATAAACACATGAATACATGAACACTGTATAAACACATTAATACATGAACACATTAATACATGAACACTGTATAAACACATTAATACATGAACACATGAACACATTAATACATGAACACATTAATACATGAGCACAGGACCACGGTATGAACACACGCTGGTTCCTCAGCTGGGGGTCCTGCTGTCGGGCCCATCGCGCCCCGCCCGGGTCGAGCTGGAGGAGGTTGACTCCTCCCCCGACGGCCACACCTCCAGGATCCTCTTCAGGTCCGCTGATGAGCCCGTCGGCGACGGCAACCTCAGCATCCCCCTGGGACACTCGCTAGACTTCATCCAATCACTGAGGGTCCCCAACCTGACCGCCGCCCAGGGCCTGCTGTACTGGGGAGGTAGGACTACCACTGGGCGGGTAGGACTGGGAGGTAGGACTGCTGGACTGGGAGGTAGGACCGCTAGAATGGGAGGTAGGACCGCTGGACTGGGAGGTAGACATTCAGCAAAATGCTCAGCGTTAGCGCTGAGCATTAGCGCTGAGCGTTAGCATATCGTAGTGAATTGCTTGTATTGTCTTGCAGGTCGAGACCTCTGCCTCGCTACTGAGCCCTCCCCCTGCCCCGCCCACTCCCTGTGTGTCAACACCCTGCTGTCCTACGCATGTGTGTGTCGCCACGGTTACTACGATGTGGGAGGGGCCATGCCGGGCCCCCACGATGCCCTGCACCGACCAGTCTGTCAAGGTAGGACATTCCCCCTCACAATGGCGTTCTAGAACATAGTTTACACGTCACTATGGTAACCATGGTGCAGAAGTGACCGGCACACTGCATCCCAACATAACGCTTAAGGAGAACCGTGATGAAGCGGCTAGGTGGGGTGGCCTGTGGCTCTAGGTTGGCACTGAGTTCTAGCATTGCTAGACCGTTGACCCCTGACCTCCAGAGCAGGGTATGGTCAGCCACTGTGCGGAGGGCCGTCTGTCGGGGGCGGTGTCCCGGGACTTCCTGCGCTCCCGGCTGGGGGGAGACGTGTTGCTGCTCCTCAACGACGGGAGGTGCAGCGTGGAGGAGAACGCCGGCGTCTACTCCTTCAGCACGCCGCCCAGAGCCTCGCCCTGCAATACCTCCAGGCTGGTGAGACCCTTCACCTCCCTCTACAGCTCCTCCCTCTGCCCCTCCTCCTCCCTTTGCACCTCCTACACCTCCCTTTGCACCTCCTCTCCCGCCTTTGCATCTCCTGCTCCTCCCTCTGCACCTCCTCCTCCACCTGTCAGTCCCACGTGTCCCTCTCCAGGTGAACGAGACCCACGTGGAGTTGCGTAACGTCCTGAGGGTGACTCTGACGGAGGAGCAGACGATCGCCCGCCATGACCTCACCCTGGTCTGGGCGTGTGTGTTTCCGCGCCATGCGCTGCGCAGTACTGGGCTTAGCGCAGGCCTGGACTGGTTAGTGTTTTACTGCGAGCCTGGTAATCGTTAGTAAAAGTAAATTAATGTAATCATGACATGCTGTTGTCTGTTAGCTTATACACTTCTGCAGCTAATGGCTATGCTATCGACTGAGCCAACTGTTATGCTCACAGCTAGTCTAACGGCTAGGCTAACATGCTAAGCTAACGGCTAACGTGGGGTGTCGCAGGTTCAGTGGCGAGTCGCTCGTTGAGGTCAACACATCGCTGGTGCTGCGCGTTGCCATGGCGCTGTACAGCGACGCCTCGTACACGTTCAGCTACCGCTATGCAGTGGAGCTGGACCCAGAGGACTTCCTGTTCTTCCACGTGGAGCTGCAGTCCAACGACTCGTTCGCCCCGGACGTCCACCTGCAGCTAGCCTCCTGTTGGGCCACCGAGAGCAGTGATCCCAAAGACCCTGTGCAGGCTTTACTGCTTCAGGACGGGTGAGAGCAGCCTGTCTGGTGGGGGATGGTCAGCTTAGCTCAGGCGGTGGAGAGTGACTTTTAACCGGAAGGTTGCTAGTTCTATCCTGGCTCCTCTAAACACAAAATGAACTAGAATAGGCAAAGACATCAGTCAACCACCATCAGAATTCATTGGTGAGTAGTAGTGGGGGCGTGTCCTAACGGGACCATGCAACTTCTAGGTGTGCAGTGGACCCCACCCTCCAGTGGGCGGGGCCTAACGGCGGCGGCAGCAGCAGCCGCTTCTCGCTCCAGATGTTCCAGATGCCCACCCAGCAGTATCTCTACTTCCACTGCCTCACTCACGTCTGTGGACCGGAGCACAGCTGTACCCCGGTGAGACCTGGCCAGCCTAATCCCTAGACCCCGACTGTGAGACCTAGATCCCTAACCCCTGGCCTAGACCACCAACTCCTAACACCAAGACATGAACCCCCACTCTGAGACCCCTAGACCTGGACCACCTTACCCCTAGACCTGGACCGTGTGTTGTAGAGTCTAATGTTAGTACTCTGGCTGGTGTTGTGTTGTTTTCTAGAGGTGTCCTGTGCTGGAGGCGGGGCTGAGGAGTGAGGAGCCGTCTTCCATGGTCTCCGCCGGCCCCCTGCTGGTCCGAGGAGATACTACACCACCCGGCCCTCCAGCATTCTGTGAGTTGATCATTTTCCTTAATATTAAAGGGGTGATATCATGCCACCAAACAGCTTGTAATGGCTGATCACACTCACACCTGGTGGCCTGATATCACCCCTTTAATCGCACGTGCAGTATCCACTTCATACATTTTTATCTCTGTATATTTTGGTACATCTTAATATTTTTGCACACATTTATTTTTACTTATTTTCTATGTCTCTTGGTATTTTTATTTTCCATCGTTTTATTTTCTTGTCTTCCAGGGACTGACGGCAAAGTGATCGTGTGGATGGTGGGCGGCTTCATAGGCTGTCTGGGGCTAGCTCTGCTAGCCGTGAGCACTACTAGCCGTGAGTGCTGCTAGCCCTTTGCACTTTTAGCCCTGAGCGCTGCTAGCTGTGACTGCTGATGGCTCGGAGCACTGCTAGCTGTTTACACTGCTAGCACTGCGCGCTGTTAGCCCTTAGTGCTGCTAGCTGTTGGGCAGCTAGCCCTGAGTGCTGCTAGCCTTGAGCTCATGGGGGCTGCATTATCCATCAGCTCGTACTACAGTTCAATAAAGCCCCCGTCTGGGTCCAACTCCAACCGGTCTCTGTAGTAATTCCTTTTGCCCTGGCCTTGTGTTGTTCCAAGAACAGCCAATCAGAGTGAAGCTCTTGTTCTGGCTCTTTGGCCGATACCTGTTTAAAGTAAAGCAAAAAAATACAACTCCTGAGGAAGGAACTTGAACAGATCTCTGTTCATCCTTTAGTTATTCAGACTATTTGACAAACTTCTTATCAATCACACCTCAGGAGAGGGTATTTATCACCAGGTTCCAGCTTCCTCATGACCCAAGGTCCTTCTTGAGGTTCTATGGCAGCAGGTTCCTCCTATAGTGAGACGCTCCAGATCTTCAGAGGCTGGGCTGGTCTGTGCTCATTAACCACCAGCACCAACCAGATACCAGAACAAATATGGCAACTATTTAATTTATTCCACATGTGACCAGACTTTACTGATATCCAAAGACCTTGTGAAAACTAAAACCTAACATTAAATTCAGGCCAAATTGTATAAATGGAGGCCTACTACCTTTATTATATTACGTGAGAAGTTTTTCATGCTCCAAGTCAAATAAAGCTTCAGTTACTAAATTAAGCCATTTCTGTTTTTCTTTAATGCATTCAATCTTTAAACCCGGTTATAACCGTCTGTGAACGGGAGTGCTTCGGTTCCTCCGCCAGGGGGCGAACGATATGAAAACAACTGACGTCACTTCCTCTCTCGGAGAACAACAATGGCGTCCTCCACGAAAGGCAGCAGCGTGAGGGAAACGCAGAAAGAAACGAGGTTTAAAAAGACGGCAGAACCAGGTACCAGTCTCTAACAGTTAATCCTCCGTGCCGCAAGGCTATCAATCAATCCGTGGTCCGGTAAAACCATTTTGATCCGCAGAAGTGAACTTAAATCACCACGATCTCCACGCCGTGCATCACCATGAGATCAGGGCACGGGGAGAGTTAAAGAGTTAGTTATAAATCGGGTTAACTGTTCGTCAAAGAGTTCAAGTTATAATGTAGTTAACTGTTTGTATAGAGTCATAAAGTGGTTAACTGTTGGTTGTAGTGGCCGATGCGGAGCTGCTGACGGTCCCGGAGGGATGGAAGGAGCCCGGCTTCACGAAGGACGACAACCCGCGCGGGCTGCTGGAGGAGAGCAGCTTCGCCACGCTCTTCCCCAAGTATCGGGAGGCTTACCTGAAGGAGTGCTGGCCGCTGGTGGAGAAGGCGCTGGGGGAGACGGTGAGTCAGAACCACTGTGTCCCGGGACCCACATTGGTATGAGGTGTCCTCAAACGGCCCCCCATAGTGGTCTCTGCAGAATGTCACACCGCAGACTCCTTCAGGAGAGACCGAATATCAGAGGGCGGTGTTGAGAGGCTGAATGAGATCGGAGGTTAAAGGGTTGTGATGAGTGGCTGAAGTTAGTGACCGGGTTAATGTCCCCCTTCCCCCTGCAGCATATCAAAGGCACACTGGACCTGATTGAGGGTAGTGTGACGGTCAGCACCACCAAGAAGACCTTTGACCCCTACGCCATCGTCAGGGCCCGCGACCTCATCAAGCTGCTGGCCCGTAGCGTGCCGTTCGAACAGGTAACCATGGCGACGGTCTTCGAGTAGGCAACCACGGTGACCGGCCGCGGGAGCCCTCCTGCGTGTGGAGGGGTTTGTCTGGTGTGAGGAAAGATGTTCACGATCTGTTAGGATTCAATATCTATCGTTTAAATTTTTTTTATTTGGGCTTGTCCTTCTGCTTCTTGACCTTGTTTCTCCTTCTGGTGTGTGTGTGTGTGTGTGTTTGGTTGTTGTTATTGTTGTTGTTTGTGTGGCCAGGCGGTCCGCATCCTGCAGGACGACGTGGCCTGTGACATCATCAAAGTGGGCACCGTGGTCCGCAACAGAGAGCGCTTTGTGAAGCGACGACAGAGACTCATCGGCCCCAAAGGATCCACTCTGAAGGTACCAGGCTGAGGGCCCCTGACCCACACACAGGCAGGCTGAGGGCCTCTGACACCTGCCTAGGGTCATGGATCCATACTCATTCTGTGCCGGCAGTCTGATGGGGCCAGTGTGTCTGCTACGCCATGCTAACAGTGTCTCCTCCACCTGGAGCTGCTCACTAGCTGCTACGCCATGCTAACAGTGTCTCCTCCACCTGGAGCTGCTCACTAGCTGCTACGCCATGCTAACAGTGTCTCCTCCACCTGGAGCTGCTCACTAGCTGCTCCGTCATGTTAACGGTGTCTCCTCCACCTGGAGCTGCCCCCTAGCTGCTCCGTCATGTTAACGGTGTCTCCTCCACCTGGAGCTGCTCACTAGCTGCTCCGTCATGTTAACGGTGTCTCCTCCACCTGGAGCTGCCCCCTAGCTGCTCCGTCATGTTAACGGTGTCTCCTCCACCTGGAGCTGCTCTCTAGCTGCTACGTCATGCTAACAGTGTCTTCTCCGTCAGGCTCTGGAGCTGCTCACAAACTGCTACGTCATGGTCCAGGGGAACACGGTGTCAGCGCTGGGTCCTTTCAGCGGCCTCAAGGAGGTATGGCTCCGCTTGGGTTCCTACTCGGGGTTTCACTCCGTCTGAAGGTGGAGTTCGGTTGTGTGAGTGCGTGGTCGGGCATGACTCCGCCCCTGACTGACGGAGACCTTATGGATAAAACGATGTCTGTCTGTCTCTCTTTCTCTGAGTGTGAGGGTCGTTTGTGTTTTTCTGAAGGTGCCTTGTGTGTTTTCAGGTGCGTAAGGTCGTCATGGATACCATGAAGAACATCCACCCCATCTACAACATCAAGGTACTGGTGGAAATTCTTCCATCGCAGAATAAACGTAGATGAGCGTCTGGGTTCCCCCTGAGAAGATGAGCGCAGCACTAAGATGGAAGTGGTTCCTATAGAACAAAACTAAGGTTTGTTTGTGTGTGTGTGTGTCAGGCCCTGATGATCAAGCAGGAGCTGTCCCGGGACGCTGAGCTGAAGAACCAGAGCTGGGAGCGCTTCCTTCCACGGTTCCGTCAGAAGAACGTCTCCAAGAGACGAGAACCTCAGAAGAAGAGCAAGAAGAAGGAGTACACGCCCTTCCCCCCACAGCCCCCAGAGAGCAAGGTACACACAGAGCCGACACATACACACAGGTGTACACACAGGTACACAAACACAGGGGCCCAGAGGGAGCGACCCTCATAGCTTGTGTTCATATTGTCTGCTGGGGGGGGGGGGCTCATGGTGGCAGAGTGTTTTCAGATTGGTAGTGGGCTGCTCCTTGGGGGGCTCTTCCTGCTCAGGACGTCCGATCGGTTAAATGTGAAGGGACTAGTCTTCCTCATTCACACGTGTTGGGATGGTTTCATTCATGGGAATCTGAGTAGGGAGGGGACAGCTTCCTGTTACTGGCTGTTACCCCACGGGTACAGGCCCGCACGGGTACAGGAACACACGGGTACACGCACACACGGGTACACATAGGTACGTACGTACAGGTACACGCACAGAGGCTGATGTGTTTTGTGTGTGCAGGTCGACCGGGAGCTGGCCAGCGGCGAGTTCTTCCTCCAGGAGACGGAGAAGAAAAGAATGAAGCTGCAAGAGGTCAAGGTAAGGCCATTGTTTCAACTCCCAGAGACTGGAGCTCCATGAGGACTTCTGTCTGTGCTGGGCTCGCAGACTCGATACTACGGTGCAGATTCACAATCTGTGGGTTACTGTGACCACACCATCAATCAGCGACCCATACTTAATGGCTCACATACCTGTCTATACTTCCCCATCCTAACTGTAGGTCTCTGTTTCTTTCTCTCTGTCTGTCTGTCTGTCTGTCTCTCTCTGGCTTTCCCTCCTTCCCTCCGTCTCTCCCCAGGCTAAGCAGGCTGAGCAGGTCTCCAAGAGGCAGGAGGAGAGAAAGAAGGCGTTTATTCCTCCCAAGGAGAAGGTCTTTGTCCAGAAGAGCCTCCCTAAAGGTAAAGACCATCTAACCCTCCCTTGGGGTAAAGACTCTCCAAAAAAGTAATGACCCTCTGACCCTTACCCTAAAGGTTAAGACCCTTTAAACCCTCCCTAACGGTAAATACCCTCTAACCCTTACCCTAAAGGTAAAGACCCTTTAAACCCTCCCTAAAGGGTTTAAAGGTAAAGACCCTTTAAACCCTCCCTAAAGGTTAAGTC
Organism: Gadus morhua; assembly: GCF_902167405.1. NCBI lineage: Eukaryota > Metazoa > Chordata > Actinopteri > Gadiformes > Gadidae > Gadus > Gadus morhua. Next base: position 8,339,077 of record NC_044051.1, on the reverse strand, counting down.
CCTCTAATCCTCTTAGGGGTAAGAGGGTCAGAAGTAAATATATTTTGGGTTCCTCTGATCATCCTGCGGCCCTGTGATAAACCTGTCCTCCATTTTGTCCTCAGAAGAGAAGCTGGACATCGAAGCCCTGAAGGTAAAGGTGAAGAAGGCCAAAACCAAGAAGCTCGGAGCCCCGCCCATTCCGGCCCCGCCCACACCACTCGACAAGAAGAAGAAGAAGAAGAAAAGGGGGGAGTTGTAGGTCAGGCCCTAATGCTGGGGTCTGGAAATTATGATGTCACATTTGTGATGAAACAAACTGTCACCAGTTGTGCTTGAGACCAAGAACAGAACATCTCCTGCACCTCCAGCTCCTCCTCCTCCCTATCCAGCTCCTCCTCCTCCCTATCCAGCTCCTCCTCCTCTTGATGTGTTTTTATGTACAGATTTTTGTATTGTTACGGGAGAAGGGTATAAACAAAGTATTGAAAACATTTCTCTGAGAAAAAACATTTGTCCTTGAGGTTGACATAACTTTCTTTAAAATATTGTTTGTTATAATTATTCATATTAAAATAAATATTACTAATGAAATGGCCTTATATGGAGAACCTCTTACTAAACTGTGGAACCAGTCTTCAGCTGGTTCTACTGGGAGCTGCCCAGTACCAACAGTCTTCAGCTGTTCTGACTGGGAGCGGGCCAGTACCACTAGTCTTCAGCTGGTTCTACTGTGTATGGACCAAGGAGATTATGGACCTAATCTCCATTTAACCTTGCATCCCTGATGGGTCATTAAAGTTCGAGACCAGACCAGCGCCTCCTCGTGGCATGAGCCTGTTCTAGCCCTTTAGCCAATGGCAGTATTATCAATAATGGTTAATAAGAAAATAAATAAGGAATGGCCTGTGGGATCGCCGGTAGGGAGGGGCACTGTGGTCACAGTACCGGTAGGGGCGCTGTGGTCCCTGTACCGGGAGGCTCTGGTAAACACGGAGAGGAAGACCTCGCTCCGAGGGACAACAGCTGCTGTCAGTGTTTTTATCAAGAACCGGCGCTGGATGCTAAAGAGAGCAGACCATTCAGTTTGAGTTAGGAGAACTTTACCTCCGCTCCACGAACGACTCGGTCCGTTGGTCCGGAGGCCAGCGACGGTTCTACTCTAGTTCCTCTTGCAGCGTCCGTGTGGAGGAAAAGGATGGTGTGGTCTTCGTCGCAGCAGGTGGTAGTCGCCTTCACGGTGGTGCTCTTCTCGGTTGTCGTCCTACCGAGGATGCTGGGGGTCGGGTCGGGCCCCGCGGGGACGGAGACCCGGGGCTTCGACCCCCGGTATCACAGAAAAGGTACGTTAAGCCCCCCTGACACCCCTTGGAGGGGGTCTGGGGTGGGCCTCAGTGCCTCCTGAAGCCCCATGGAAGCAGGTCTGGGGTGGGCCTCAGTGGGATAGCCCGCCGCTGGATCCTCTGTCGTGTTGTCGGTGAAGGATGCAAATCCCTTAACCAGCCAGGTCGCTCAACCACCCTGCATGTGCAAATGCATAAATAATACAAATACTAACACCTGGTCTCGGCCAGTCTCTACATCCAGCCCAGAGTCGCATTGATTTATGGACAGCTTCGTTTGCATGTTTAAGGGTTTAATTCTGACATGTTAAAGCAGTGGAAGAAAATAGACAAACACTCAAAGCAAGTGTGACCCCCTGGTGTATTGAGTGACTGGTAACCGCATGTTTGCTAGTTTGAGTGTTGAGGTGTCCCTGAGCAGGCCTCCTCACCCTGACTGCACCCGGCGAGCTGGCTTTTGCCTTGTGGGGCTGACACCGCTAACAGTTGGTGGGTGAATGTGTGCACAAATGGGTGAATGTTAGGCAGAATGGTACGGTGAAGCGCTTTGAGTGGCCACTGGTTAAAAAAAAAGGCCATATAAATACGGCCCATTTACCTGTGTGACACAGCCAGGCCAAGCGGGGGGGTCAGGGGTCAGGCTGGCGCCCAGACCACGGAGAACCTGCAGCAGATGAAGGTGATGATGGAGCAGGAGATGAAGAGCGACAAGTACAAAGGCAGCAGCAACAAGGGCTACGTCTTCACCCTGATGCCACTGTACGCCATAGGTGTAGGCGTGTTCGCTGCCTACAAGTTCCTCAAGGTCAGAATTCAATATCTGCTCAGGGTCGGGGGGGGGGGGTTCACCTAGAGGGGGTCTAACGGTGGGACGTCCCATTACAGATGAAAGCGGCGGACCAGTCCCAGACCGACCAGGACAAGGTGGAGAAGGGAGCCCGCAAGTCAGCGGAGGCAGGTGTGTGTGTGTGTGTGTGGGGGTGGGTGAATGAACAGGTGTGTGTGTGTATGAACAGGTGTGTTTGCCGGCGGGAGGGTTGTGTGGTGGCGGTGCGTGTTTGCATAGAGATGTTAAATCAACAGCTCCCGGTTTGGCTGCACTAGAGGGGTTGATGTCATGCTACTCTCTTGTTCAAGTTGCACCTGGACTCTGCATAGGCTCCTCCCTCCCCCTACCGCCCCCCACACCCCTCTCACGCAGTTATTGTATGTTGTATATCCTGGCACTCAATGTACGCACTTATTGTATGTTGTATGTCCTGGCTCTAAATGTACACATTTATTGTATGTTGTACGTCCTGGCACTTAAAAATCGTACTTAGCATCATGCAGCATTTTATCCTAGCTATCTTTGTTTTGTACGGGGAATGGGTTAAACTAGCTATTGGAAGCGCTTGGAACTTCGTTTTATGAAGATCCTTACTGTACCGACTGTGATATATTGTTGTTACACCTTCTTCTGACAAATGTACTCATTGTCAGTCGCGTTGGATAAAAGCATGTAAATGTAATGCTACATGGTGATGTCATGCTACAGGGGTGATGTCATGCTACAGGGGTGATGTCATGCTAGTCTGATGTCATGCTACAGTGTGATGTCATGATAGTGTGTTGTCATGATGGTGTGATGTCGGGTGTCACTACAGAGAAGCAGCTGAACGAGCTGGAGCAGCGACTGGCCCAAACAGAGAAGATGCTGAACTCCATCCTGGGACAGCTGGACCCCCTGACCAACTGGTGATGTCGCTCTCTTTCTTACTCACTCTCCTCTCTCTGTGCAACCTCTCTCTCTGTAACGTGTGTGTGTGTGTGTGTGTGTGTGTGTGTGTGTGTGTGTGTGTGTGTGTGTGTGTGTGTGTGTGTGTGTGTGTGTGTGTGTGTGTGTGTGTGTGTGTGTGTGTGTGTGTGTGTGTGTGTGCAGTGTTAAGTCGGTGGCTCAGGAGCAGAAGAATGAGATCATGTCTCAGCTGCAGACGATCCGCTCCCTGATGAAGAAGAGGGGCATGGAGTGTCCGGCCAGCGGCTCCCCAGGTTAGCCTAGATTGACCCGCTAGCATGACCTGCTAACACGACCCGCTAGCACGACAGCTAACCCCACCCGCAAACACGACTGTCACAACATAGGCCTGACCACATCCCCCATGCTGTTGCACATGACTCGGTGTGTTGTTATGCTAGTGCACAGGACTAGGTGTGTTGGTATGGTAGATTAGTGACCTGGTGTGTTGCTTTAAGCAGGTGATGATGTAGTTCCTGTTTCCTGTTCAGACGGGACCAGTCAGGGCAACCTTGACAAGCTCATCGAGTCGCTGGCAGCTCGTGAGGCCACGCCCTCAGAAGAGGCCACCCCCTCTGAAGGGGCCACGCCCTCAGAAGAGGCCACGCCCACAGGCGAAGAGCTGATTGGCCAAGGGCAGGCCGAAGACTTTTTGGGGGTGGAGCCGGAGCTTCAGGAAGAGGAGGAGCAGAACAGAAGAGGAGGAGTAGAGGAGGACATGGAGGAGGAGGAGAGAGGAGAGGAGGAGGAGGAGGAGGAGGCTCCAACCACTCTCCAGGTTCCTCTGGAGAGGGGTGTGGAGAACGTCTTTGAGGAACTTCCTGTCTGTGAGGAACTCTCTGCCTCTGTGCGGCGCCGGCACCCCCGGCCACAATAGAGTGCGTCACGTTTCCATAGCAACCGATTTTCGGTTCTACGCAAACCAAATGAACAGGGGGAAATCCTATGCCACATGACATTTTATAGAAAAGGAACGATTTTTTTGCGAATTGATTTGCGAGTTTGATTAACCAATGATGTAAGTAATATTGAGAATAGATTGTCTTCATATAAAAAGAATAATAATAAACTAACGTTAACATACTTTTCCTTTTAGTACCCAAGGGGAATACATGAACGCCTCGACATGTTTCGATTGGTAGTGATTTTCACCTCTTCAAAGTGATTTATTTTCATTTTGAAAGAAACAACACATGGAAGCAATGGAAAACGCCATCTCTCGTTTAGGTTGTTTAGAACAGAAAATCCGGTTGACAGGACAACGTGACGTTTATACTTTAGTACTCTATGAGACTCCTGACCCTCACAGAATGTGGTCACATCGTTGTTATTATCATATATTACATACATTATCATTACTGCTGAACGCCCTTATTTTGAAGTGTCAAAAGTAGGACGATAATAATCTAGAACATCCTGTGTTTGACTTTGAAGACGTGTTCTGCTTCAATCGTGCCTGGCTCCAGCCTAACCTTCAGGCTACTATCATATCCACTAACTCCTTTGTTTATGTGGTTGCTATCGAAATTATTTGTTGTAAGTTATTTTCGAGTGTGTTTGCATGTGTATTTATTTGTGTTTTTGTTGTTTCAGTAGCGGTACACTAGATGGCGCTCTTTGCCAAAGAAAGCTACTGCCAAGTTGTTCCACAAAGCCAGACGTGTTCTTATTTTAATTTCTTCCGGACCTCACTAAGCTAGCAGCTTGCAGTTCTTCATTCTCTTTTAGTTTCATTCACTCCTGAGCTGACATTCAGATTTGCTTTCAGTCTGAAAGTTATGAACACAAACCCCTTGAGGAATTGTATGAGCATTTGCGATATTCCTCCATTACAGTTGCCATGCTTCAATCCTTGATGGATCTGTCTCTATCACTCTTAATTTATATCTTTCGTGCCAGATGTGATTTGTGTGTGAAGTCAGTGTGACTGACTCCTACAAAATAAACGGATAGTGGGTGATGGTTACTGTCTGAATTGATCCAAGTTGTGCTACTTTACACATGCTTAAATTATTAGAAATTATGAGTCTGATAGTCTACTTCTGCTATAGTCTATTCCTGATAGAGAATAGGCTGTTGATAGAATTTACGACTGAGTCTACTGATAAGAGTCTACTCCAGTCCTTATAGGGACTACTCCAGTCCTTATAGAGTCTCTGTGAATACCTCGTGCTGCCAGACCCAGCAGAACGTTAAGCAGAACATTGTGGAGGTCTCTGCTCAGATGGAGCAGAGGTCTAACACTGAAGAAAACCTTGGACACGTCTCCAACGGGTCGGCATAGCAACCGTGCACGCCATGCCCCCCCCCCCCCTCTCTGTGTGTGTGTGTGTGTGTGTGTGTGTGTGTGTGTGTGTGTGTGTGTGTGTGTGTGTGTGTGTGTGTGTGTGTGTGTGTGTGTGTGTGTGTGTGTGTGTGTGTGTCCAGAGCCTGGTCTCTCCTGGGTAATGTCCCAGATCATGTGATTGATGAAGGTTCACAATTAACCTCCATAAGAAGACTCCACAGCGCTGGTCTTAATCACACTGCTGAATGTCAGGTCAAATAATGATATTCTGGAATACAAAATTGAGTGAATAACCTAAAAAAGTTCTTTCGGCTCGTTCCAAAAACTGCTTTTTAGAAGGTGTACGTGTTTAACAGAAAAATTATGCGTAAAACATGAATATATCTAAACCTTGAATCTTAAACCTCGCGACATCTCACGATTCGGTTGTTAAACTTTAAGTTATATAAACACGAAGACACGCGAGGGTTCCTGTTCCTCTGGAGACGGTAGGCTGCGTCCCCTCGCGCAGACGCGCAGGAGAAGCGCGTGTTCTGCGAGCCGCCACACCCACTGAAACACGCGCAGAGGACTGGTCTCGTTTCGGGATTATAAACTACGCTAACTAACTACCTAAGTGAACTCACTACCCAAGTTAACAGACTGCAACTCACCAACTCGGGGGCGTAACCACAGAGCGCACGGGTATGGGGGCGCGACCTGTTGCACCAGACGTTCTCCAAACAAGTAGGAAAAAGTGGCGGCGGAGCTTCGAGGATCACGAATTACCAAGAGCGCGCGAGGACCTGATATAGGAATAGATAGGCTACATATTCAATTGAATCCCTGCTGTGAGGAGAGACTTGCGCGCGCGCGCACGTAAGTACGAGCGCGCGCAGGTGAAGGAGCATTCACGAAGCGACGCCGAGGAAAGGGCGCGAGGCGGCAGGACAGGTGACCGTCCGCGAGCCGAGGAAAGGGAGCGAGGCCGGAGGACAGGTGACTTTCCGCGAGACAAGCGAAGCGCCCGCGAGCTCACCTGTCTGATCTGGCACGAGGTGAGCGCGCGGACTGAGCGGGTTGGCGCGCAACTGACGCCACGCGCTCCCGGATCATCCACTCACCCTCAAACCCCGACCCCCCCCCCCCCCCGCCCACTGGCAGGGTCAGAGGTCGGAGGTCCAGAGGTCGGCGCCGTGACGGGACCCGGCGCGTGGTGGCCCACCGCGTCATGTCCGGTCCGGAGCAATGGTTCAGTTTGAGGACCACCAGAGGATCGTCCTCAACGTCGGCGGCACGCGCCACGAGACCTACCGGTCCACCCTGAAGACCCTCCCCGGGACCCGCCTGGCACTGCTGGCATCGGACCCTGACCCTGACCTGGACCCGGACCTCGAATCGCTGCTAAACGAGCAGCTGCAGCGGGTTCCCAGCTTCCTGGAGCACGAGCCCGCCACCGACGAGTACTTCTTCGACCGCCACCCGGGGGTGTTCACCCACGTCCTCAACTACTACCGCACCGGGAGGCTGCACTGCCCTGCCGACGTGTGCGGGCCGCTGTTCGAGGAGGAGCTGGCTTTCTGGGGGGTGGACGAGATGGACGTGGAGCCGTGCTGCTGGATGACCTACCGCCAGCACCGCGACGCTGAGGAGGCGCTGGACGCGTTCCAGCTGACCACGGTGGACCCCGGGGAGGACGACGAGGCGGGCCGGTTGGGGCTCCAGGACCCGGCTGGGCTGCACGGCGGGGTGGCCGGCCTGTGGAGGAGGTGGCGGCCGGCGGTCTGGAACCTCTTCGATGACCCGTACTCCTCGCGGGCCGCTCGGGTAAGAACCCACGTGCTCACAATTAGAAGTTAGAACTGTCAGCGGTGAAGTTAAAGGGAACAGCGCCGGGTTCGCTGCCATACTGGGGTTAGTGATGAGAAGGTGTGTGTTGATGAACCCGTTCAATCAGATCTTTGAACTTTCAATGTTGTCGTCCTGCGTCCTCCACGTGGTCTACGTGATGCGCGGATGGGTTTTAAACCAGAAGACTGTACTGGTTCAGAGGGGTCAGGGTCTAAACCAGCAGACTGTACTGGTTCATTGGGATCAGGGTCTCAACCAGCAGACTGTAGTCATTATGAGGGGTCAGGGTCTAAACCAGCAGACTGTACTGGTTCAGAGGGATCAGGGTCTAAACCAGCAGACTGTACTGGTTCAGAGGGATCAGAGTGTAAACCAGCAGACTGTTCTGGTTCAGAGGGGTCAGTGTAAACCAGAAGACTGTACTGGTTCAGAGAGGTCAGGGTCTAAACCAGCAGACTGTTCTGGTTCAGAGGGGTCAGTGTAAACCAGAAGACTGTACTGGTTCAGAGAGGTCAGGGTCTAAGCCAGCAGACTACTGGTTCAGGGGTTATCGGGTCGTAGGATGACTGCCACAGGTTAAAGAGTAGAGTCAGGGGCCAGGGTCCATCATCCATTAATTACAGTGGTTAAGCACCTTGATTCAAACTGAGGATGAGAACAACTGTGAGTGTGTGTGTCTCTCACACAGCAACTTCTTATTACATCCCAAAATAGCAGAAACACAACGCGCTGTAAAACCAAAAGACTATTAATACTGATCTATTGATCTCCTGCTTTGTGGCACACTGAAGCCATTAAGTTGAGTTTATTTAGACGGCGCGCTCCTAAACCTCATAGACCCAGGACCAGGTGGAGGCTGATAGTGGGGTGTGTGTGGTTGGTGTGTGGGTGGTGTCTCTCATTAGCTAATGAGGTCCACCTCGCAGAGGGCGGTCTCCACTCCTCACCTCCCAGGTCTCAGAAACACATCACAGTATGATAATGTAATAATAATAATAACAATATATACTCTGAATCCTGGGAGGATTGGGGGCACTGGGAGGACTCTGACCTCCATGATTGGTCTGGGGGCCCGGAGCATGGCACAGGGTGACCCCGTGGTGACCCCGTGGTGACCCCGTGGTGACCCCATTCTGCCTCGACTTCTTAGTGAATTTTGACTGGTACCCGTTATAAACACTGGTACCAGTTATAAACACGGGCACCAGTTATAAACACTGGTACCAGTTATGAACACTGGTACCAGTTATAAACACTGGTACCAGTTATAGACACTGGTACCAGTGTTGATTGTTGGCCAACTCCACCAGGATTTCTTTCCAGAACCGGGGCGAGGGGGCGTGGCCACGCAGCGCTGTCTTTAATCCTTTTAGCTTGTTGCTAGGAGACCATCCCTGCCATCTCTCCATCGCTTCCTTTTAGCTTGCATTGTAACCACACACACACACACACACACACACACACACACACACACACACCAGTGGAGGCTCCTCCATTGAGGAGAGGGAGGAATATCCTCCCTAACATTGTTGAGAATAAAAAATGTAGATTGCCCAAACTATTGTAATGAATGAATGACTACTTTATTGCCTTTGAATATATAATGTTCGTTTCCCTGGGTAAAGGGACATTAGCACCCCCTATCGCCTATTGACAATTACTTCAGGGAGGAACGTCCTCCCTTCGCCTCCGTTGACTCCCATTCATTTCCCCGAAAGTACTGGCGGCCGGTGGATAACATGGGTTTCAATGGGAGAGAGGAGGAAAATCCTCCTCTGAGTGGGTGGGACCTTAAGGGGTCTGATTCGCGCAAAAATCTATCCGTCTGCGCTATGAACCAATAAGCAGGATCCCTGGACGTTGAGCAGTGTTGCCAGATTGGTCCGATTTCCCACCCAATTGGGCTACTTTTAACCATGTTAGGCTGGGACAATTATCTTTGGGCGGGAAATCTGCCCAATCTGGCAACGCTATCGATAACAAACCCGGTCTGCATTGCCGCGGTGCTCAGTCGAGACGCAGAGCAAGTGAAATCTGCGATAGCGAGATCCTAAATGAACAATGGAAACATTGGAAACGGAGGACATTGTTAACGTCTTATTACAAAAAGCATTCCATTCATTCAGTTACAGTGCTAAGTTAGCGACCAAAGAAAGAGGTAGACCACTTCCCAAAATCAAGGTCACCAGAAGTAATGGCAACGTCAGTGTTGTGAGTGCTACATGGTTTGCTAGGTACGCATGGCTTACTGGTAGCATTACAAGCAATCGACTTTATTGCTGGCCTTGTTTGCTTATGAATAATAGCAAATCTCCAACGTGGGCTGTTCATGGTTTCACTGATGTTGTCTTCGCAACGCAAACAGCAAGGAGGATTGACCTGATCTATAAATGAAGTCCCTCAATCTGAATAGTTAGGCTTACAGCCCATGTAAATAGTTTTGAAATAATGTTCTTGTTGTTCTTTTACTAGTTTGTTACTCTGACCGCTCTGTTTGATATTGTGGAAAGGGTGTTAGTGAATGATTCAGAGCATGATGCATTTTAAATGGCGTCACTTTGGTTCTTGAGTCTTTTCTTAAAACAATTGTAACTGAAAATAAACATAGCTAAATAACTTCAGTCAGTGAGGGAAAAAATAGGCCCAATGATAGGCCCAGATATTTTTATTTACTTTTACAAATCAATAGTAGGCCTGATTTGACTAATATGCTTTGCATCCTTTCCTTCTCAAATTACGGTGTTGCCACTGGTGGCTTTGTATACATTTTATTCACATAACTCCCTCCCTGCTATTTTGTAGTTCACCAAAACACCCTGAAACAACTTGAGTCTCACATTCTTATGCCACCATACACCAACGGTGCAAGCAGGCCAATGGCAACCAAGCGCGCAGTCCTTCCTCCCTCACTTTAAAAACCACCAGCCGCCACTGACACACACACACACACACACACACACACCTTAGAAGACACTGCTATATTTATATATATCGCAGTGGTTACTGATTATATTTGTTTTGATTCTACCCTGAAAGTGGTTATTACCTCAGAGAGAGAGAGAGAGAGAGAGAGAGAGAGAGAGAGAGAGAGAGAGAGAGAGAGAGAGAGAGAGAGAGAGAGAGAGAGAGGCTTTGCTCCCCCTTTACTCACCCTATGGCTCCTCTCTCAACCATGTCTCATCCTCTCCCCCCTGTCTTTCCTTCTCTATGACAAGGGAGTCATCCGAATGCTTCACACACTCGACCCCAAATACAAGCTACCGTAAAAATGTTGCTGAATTTGCCCTGCCCCACTTTATTTACTTTGCTTTTGTTCATGGTTATTGTTCAAATAAAATCCAAACTTAAAAAATATATATATTTGTCATTTATAGTCCATTTTTAAGAGAAAAAAAAAACGATTAAAGGGATAATCGGGTATAGTTTGAAATAATCAGAGATTTTATTTTTATGCCAACCACCCAGCCCTAGGCTCAGCCGTTCTGGGGACCTGGTGGACAAATCCATGGACATTCTGATATCACTCTGCAATTCTGTCTTAAATAAATAGATAAATAAATAGAGATGTGTTTGTGGCGAAAGTATTTGTAGAGATGTTATTTTTGGCGGCTCTGTCTGGGGGGGGGGGGGGGGGGGGGGGGGGGGGGGGGGGGGCTTCACCTGAGCAGATGACAGGAGTCATCTAAAAATAAATAACATCATTAATACCTCAGAATAGACTCCACTGTCACATGACTTTGATCCTGTTGAAGAAGACACACACACACACACACACACACACACACACACACACACACACACACACACACACACACACACACACACACACACACACACACACACACACACACACGCACTTCTACGATGACCCCATCAAAGACTTGAATTTCGGTTCAAAGGTCGTCGAGGGGCAGATGCCAGGAATAGTTTGCATCAATGCTTTGATATAGTGGAAAGGGTTGCTGTGCATGCACACGTGCACACGCATAGGCACTCACATACGCACGCACCCACAAACACGCACGCACGCACGCAAAGGTTAACGCCAGCAGACAGACAGACAGGAGTTTGCAGCCGGTATGTTGCATTACTATGATGTTTTACTAGCAGAATTATTACTGTGAGGAGACGATAGACACATTTCGGCGTGGCAGTCTTTATGTCCAAGGCATTTCAAATCAAGTAATCTTGAATCTTTCTTGGATGTCACTATGGTATGAATGTATCTTATTTATGATATATTATCTATCAAAGTTTATTTAGAGTTTGGTGAAGATACCAGGTGAGAGACCTCTCAGAGAGACCTTTCAGGGGAGGGACCAGGTGAGAGACCTCTCACCTGAGATACCAGGTGAGAGACCTTTCAGGTGAGAGACATCTCAGTTGAAAGACAGAGACATCAGGTGAGACCCCTCAGGTGAGAGGCAGGTGAGCGACATCTCAGGTGAGCGACATCTCAGGTGAGAGACATCTCAGGTGAGATGTGTCGCATGCAGCCATAGCTCGTCACCATGGAGACCAACATCCAGCAATAGGTCCATAACACCTCCATCACCTGATAAGCTCTGCCTGCGGGCCGAAGACGGTTTACAAGATGTTCTCACTTCCTTTTGGGACAGGAAATGGAGATGCATTGGATTTAGACAGCCGTAGCCATGGCAACCCCTCACCGGGACCTCCCTATCTCTTAGCAACACATTGACCGTGTGTGTGTGTGTGTGTGTGTGTGTGTGTGTGTGTGTGTGTGTGTGTGTGTGTGTGTGTGTGTGTGTGTGTGTGTGTGTGTGTGTGTGTGTGTGTGTGTGTGTGTGTGTGTGTGTGTGTGTGTGGAGAAGTTAGTTGGTAGAAGGAGGAGCTCTGCATGGACTTGTTGATTCATGATGGCTCAGTCTTTCTCCTGATATGGATCGTGTTGTCTTAAAGTCATGAGGAAGTCTGAAGTTTCTCCCGTTCTATATATAGCCTGCTGCTGGCTGGTTGCCAATGGTGATGGGGTTCAGGAGGGTTCCCCGGAATCAGCTGTCGCCTAACTTCAGTGGGGGGGCCAGTGGGCGGGGCCAGCGGGGCGGGGCGGGGCCAGACCATGTTGAGGTGGAAGATGCTGCTGCTTTGTTTGAGTGTGTGTCTGGGAGGGCGTGCATGCCTGTGTATCAGTGTTTTTGTGGTTGTCATCAGTGTGTGCAAATGGGCCCACATGCGTGCCTGTGTGTGTGTTTGTGACTGTGTGACTGGAAGGCTGTATTCTCTCTTTATTCTTTTGGTTTTCGAATGAAGAGGAGGAGGGTGGGAGGGAGGGAGGGAGGTAGTTCTCCCTCCCTCCCTGTCCCTCTCACAAATCTTGGTTTCTTTAAAAAGAAAGAGAGGTGGCGTTTCCATGGAGACCTTGGAGGGAGGGAGGGAGGGAGGGAGGGCGGCTCTGACCCAGAACACAATCGGAGCAGCCAGCCTCCGTCCTCATTCACCTCAGACCGAAACCAGGACCACAGACAGACACAAGGACCACAGACAGACACAAGGACCACAGACCCTAGGACCACAGACACAAGGAGCACAGACAGACACAAGGACCACAGACAGACACACAAGGAGCACAGACAGACACACAAGGAGCACAGACAGACACACAAGGAGCACAGACAGACACAAGGACCACATCACAGACACAAGGACCACAGCACAGACACAAGGACCACATCACAGACACAAGGACCACATCACAGACACAAGGACCACATCACAGACACAAGGACCACAGCACAGACACAAGGATCACAGACACAAGGACCACAGACACAAGGAGCACAGACACAAGGAGCACAGACAGACACAAGGACCACAGACACAAGGAGCACAGACAGACACAAGGACCACAGACACAAGGACCACAGACAGACACAAGGACCACAGCACATCCACCAGGTCCACTTGTCTTGTGTTTTGATGTTAAACTACAAGGTGTCCTCCAGAAGGTTCTACTCTAAATATAGTCGTCGTCCCCCCCCCCCCCCCCCCCCCCCCCCCCAACCCAAGGCTGGCCGACAGCAGCACAAAGCAGCTTCACACACCGGGCTGCTGAAACACGGCCTCAGATGTCCAGGTGACAGACGGTGTGACAGCACCAGGGACTCATCTCAATGGTGTCTGTCTGCGTGAAGGAGAGTCCTCCTGTCTGAGGCCTCGGTGGTTAACAGAGTCTCTCTGGAGCCTCCTGATGAGTTAATTGATAGTGAAGTTAATTATGCTGCTGAGTCTCTGGACGCGGCTGGGATCACACAGCGAGCCGTCGTCCCCTGGGTGTTCAACCGCCGTGATCACTCCTCTCACACATCTCCCCCCCGGCCCCCTCCTCGGTCCTGTCTCCTGCCCTAGTTCTACTTTTACAGTATATATAGCATCATTTCTTTATTCACAAAGTTTCTCTGTTGTGACGTCTGAAGCTCTTCCTCCTCTTCCTCCTCTTCCTCCCCAGTTCGTGGCCTTCGCGTCCCTCTTCTTCATCCTGGTCTCCATCACCACCTTCTGCCTGGAGACCCACGAGGCCTTCAACACTGTGGTCCTGAAGACGGACCCTCAGAGGGACGTCAGCCTGCCGGCCCCGGCGCCCCAGTACGAGGTCCTCACCGACCCGGCGCTCACCTACGTGGAGGGCGTGTGCGTGCTGTGGTTCACCTTCGAGTTCCTGGTGCGCGTGACCTTCAGCCCCCGCAAGAGGGACTTCTTCAGGAGCGCGCTGAACCTCATCGACCTGGCGGCCATCCTGCCCTTCTACCTGGAGCTGGGCCTGAGCGGCCTGTCCTCCCAGGCCGCCACGGACGCGCTGGGCTTCCTGCGCGTGGTGCGCTTCGTGCGCATCCTGCGGATCTTCAAGCTGACGCGCCACTTCGTGGGCCTGCGCGTCCTGGGCCACACGCTGCGGGCCAGCGTCAACGAGTTCCTGCTGCTGGTCATCTTCCTGGCGCTGGGCGTGCTCATCTTCGCCACCATGATCTACTACGCCGAGAGGCTGGGCGCCGACCCCGACGACCCCACCGCCCACCACCACACCATGTTCAAGAACATCCCCATCGGCTTCTGGTGGGCCGTGGTCACCATGACCACGCTGGGCTACGGCGACATGTACCCCCAGACCTGGTCCGGCATGCTGGTGGGGGCTCTGTGCGCGCTGGCGGGGGTGCTCACCATCGCCATGCCCGTGCCCGTCATCGTCAACAACTTTGGCATGTACTACTCCCTGGCCATGGCCAAGCAGAAGCTGCCCAGGAAGAGGAAGAAGCACATCCCTCAGGTCCAGTCCGGGTCCCCCAGCTGCAGCCAGGCCCACACCGGGTCCCCAGCCTGCAGCCAGACCCCCCTGTGCCCCCTCCCCAGGGGCCCACAGCGGAGACGCTCAGGTACCAGCTGATAGATGGGGAGGTCTGGTCCAGGTCTGACCCGGTCTACTGTGGTCCAGGTCTGACCCGGTCGCCTGTGGTCCAGGTCTGACCCGGTCTACTGTGGTCCAGGTCTGACCCGGTCGACTGTGGTCCAGGTCTGACCCGGTTGACTGTGGTCCAGGTCTGACCCGGTTGACTGTGGTCCAGGTCTGACCCGGTCTACTGTGGTCCAGGTCTGACCCGGTCGACTGTGGTCCAGGTCTGACCCGGTCTACTGTGGTCCAGGTCTGACCCGGTCTACTGTGGTCCAGGTCTGACCCGGTCTACTGTTGTCCAGGTCTGACCCGGTCGACTGTGGTCCATGTGATTGTCTTTGCTAGCTTCCTATTGGTCATTTTCTCGGTGTCATCCCCTGCAGTCGAGTCAGCGGCCCCCAGCGGGGGCAGCGAGGGGAGCCGGTCCCCGGGGGAGAGCGACGCCATGAGGCGGTCCAGGGACCAGGACCGCCTGGGGGCGGGGGGCTGCTTCCTGTTGTCCACCAGCGACTACACCTGTCCTACAGACGGAGCCGTCTGCAAGTCAGGTACCCCACCTCCACCGCCTGCAGAGACCCAGACCCTCTAACCCTCTGACCCCTCTGACCGACCCCTCTGACCCTCTGACCCCTCTGACCCTCTGACCCCTCTGACCCTCTAACCCTCTAACCCTCTCACCCCTGTGACCCTCTGATGACCCCTTTGACCCCTCTGACCCTCTGACCCCTCTGACCCCTCTAACCCCTCTAACCCCTCTTATCCTCTGACCCTCTGACCCAGGGGTGGGCAATTAATTTTCCCAAAGGGCCACATTAGAAACAGGGACTGTTGAGGAGGGCCGGACCAATAGGTTAAATTCAATTCAGCTCAATATTAATTTGATCTCTTTATAAAAAGCAGTAAAATGTAGGGGTATTCGATAAGCTGTGACTGGTAAGAGTAAATGTTATGATAAGAATATGAAAAAAACATTTTTTTAATTTTTCAAAGAACAGCTTTGAATGAACTTTATAAAGTGCAATTACCATTTCATTTGCAGCGTAATTACAGAATTAGCTTTTTTTCAACGTGTTTTATTCAGATTAAAAACTGAAGCAGACATAGTACAAAATGACAACATGTCACTAATTGAACAGTATACCCAAAGCAATTTTAATCAAAATGTGCATGTTTTTGCCATTTATTTTTCAGAACAGCAATAAATTAACTTTATACAAAGTGTTATTATCTTTTTGTTTTTAGTTTTACTACTTCATTAGCTGTTTTTCACTTATTTTTTTCTTGTTCAGTGAGAGAATTCTAGTCTGTGCTTGGCTTGAACAAGTGCACTGAAGTCAGGTTGAATGTTTGAGGTGGATATGCGCAGGACAGCTGACGGGTGATCATCAGTGATAGAAGATCTGCATCCTGATTTGTTAAACTTCATCACTGAAAATGTTTGTTCACATTTCACCAGAGAAAGGTAGGTCGATCCTTTTTGGACCGATCTACTTTTCTCTGGGCATAAAAGCGCAGCAGAGTCCACCAAACACTCCTTCCCCCTCAGAAAATGGCTTACTTTTTTGGGCGATTTTGTGGGATATCACAAAGCTGGTCCTGGCTGCTGCATCCCCTGATGTGCAACGCTTGGTAAAACAGCCTTGTAGCTTTAGCTAGCAAAGCTTCAGATGTCTGTGCCCGATCTGCATCAGTCAAGTTTCCGTATTTCTCCGCGTGTTTAGTATTGTAGTGGCGATTCAAATTATAATCCTTTAACACGGCGACCTGTTCTCCACAAACAAAGCAAATTAGCTGACATTTTTCAGGAATAGCAGCCCATTCACGTCAGCGCTAAAGTCTCTTGTGAGCTCAGTTCGTGGCCAGTTCGTGACTCGTGGACGGGGTTCTTCTTCTACTTATTTTTAGTTGCGACTTGCAACCAGAGAAGAAGAAGCTGCATACGCGCGCACAAAAAAAGCAACAACAAAAGTCGTCTTCATAATAAAAGCAGTGCAGTTGTATTCCAAATTATTATTTATTTGTTTATACAATCATTTACATTTGATTGTGAACTCCCCACAGACCTCACGCGGGCCGGTTAGGGCCGGATGTGGCCCGGGGGCCGTACAATGCCCAGGTCTTCTCTCACCCCTCTGACCGACCCCTCTAACCCTCTGACCCCTCTGACCGACCCCTCTAACCCTCTGACCCCTCTGACCCCTCAGACCCTCGGACCCCTCTGACCAACCCCTCTGACCCTCTGACCCCTCCGACCCTCTGACCGACCCCTCTAAGTCTCTAACCCTCAGACCCCTGACCCCCAAACCCCCCAGACCCCCAGACCTTCGGACCCCCAGATCCGCTGACCCCCAGACCCCTCACTTCTGCTCACATATCCTTAACCTCCCCCTCCTACTCTCTCCTCCTCCTCCTCCTCTCTCCTCCTGCCCCTCCTACTCTCTCCTCTCTCCTCCTCCCCCACCTCCCCCTCCTCTCTCCTCTCTCCTCCTCCTCCTCTTTCTCATCACACAGTGAGAGGTTTCTCTGCCACGCGCCCGGCCCCACGCCAGGATCCCGGGGTTACTAGGCAACAGGCTCCCTCTGATACACCACACACACACACACAAAATAGAAGTAAAAAACATGAGATGAAAAAATGGCCTATGAGCTCCTGCAAGACATCCCTGTGACCTCCTTCCAGTGTTTCTGATTGGAGGAGGAGGAGGGGGAGAGGAGGGAGAGGAGGGGGAGGGGGAGGAGGTCGAGGGGGAGGAGGAGGGAGAGGAGGAGGGGGAAACAGAGGAGGGGGAGGAGGAGGAGGGGGAGGAGAGGCGGAGGTCGAGGGGGAGGAGGAGGGAGAGGAGGAGGAGGGGGAAACAGAGGAGGGATGGGAGGAGGGGGAGGGAGCGGAGGAAGAGGAGGGAGAGGAGGGGGAGGAGGAGGAAGAGGGGAGCTGTGGTGGCGCGAGGCAGAGTGGTACCGATGTTCTCCGTCTCTGTCAGACCTCTTCTCTGTTCTCCTCCACAGAATATTCCTTTCCTCTGTGAGCCGGATCGGAACCCAGACCTACAACTCACAGAGACCACCCCCCCCGGAACCCCCTGGGCCCTCTGGACCAATGTGGACCCAGTAGGACTTTTTAACGAGGCAACCCACCAGGCGGGCCACTCGTCCCCAGGTCCTGGTCCTCATCCTGGACCCCCTGCAGGGTTCTCCTGGTTTACGTCTGTTCTGGGTTCTGGGACGGATTCTGTGGACTGACAGGTTCTCTGTGGAGTGTCTGACACGCACAAGCACACGCACACGCACAAGCACACAAACACGCACACGCACACACACACACACACACACTAAACACCTCCCGTATGATTTTACCCCCAGGTGAGAGAAGTTGATGTGTGACATCATCACCAGTGGACGCGGAGGGCAGCTAGGATGATCTGTAAATCAAACATCTGAGTGGACAAGCCCTCTTGGGGCGTCTCTGATTTGACGGCCAGAGTAGGGACTCTTGGTGGTTTAAACTGCTTCAATCTCCACAGCACTCCTGCAGCTAACGCAAGCTAGCGCTAATTAACAGAAGTAACTACACTAGTCATTACAAACCAAGCAATGACCTTTGACCCCCTGGAGTTCTAGTGTGTACTTCGAGTCCCTCGCTGGGCGGAGCCCGTTGCCGGCACCATCGTAATGGCATGTTCTCTACCATCGAGGGGTTTAAAACATGCTAACATGCTAACAAATGCCAATCCATACTGTGATCCAATGTCTTTCAAGTCTCGACCTGAACCATTTTTAAACTAGCCTCACTACGTCTTTAAGTATGTGGTTAGTATTAATGTCTAAATATTTATGTTTTACTACGTAGATTATACGGCTAAACTAAGTCTGACGCACTTCCTGTTTGCTGCTACCTGCTCACCGATTGGCCAGCTGTCTGGCTTCACTCTGTACCCACAATGCTTTGCTACGCCCAGAGGATTCGTTG
Source organism: Gadus morhua (assembly GCF_902167405.1). Lineage (NCBI taxonomy): Eukaryota > Metazoa > Chordata > Actinopteri > Gadiformes > Gadidae > Gadus > Gadus morhua. The sequence goes on along the minus strand of NC_044051.1, from coordinate 8,320,486 downwards.
TAGCTGGAGGATGACCTCGTCCTCAACCTCTGACCTCTGACCTTGGGGAATATTCTAGTTTCACATTTGTGTCACACTGCATTATGTAAGACAAGATGGAGGAGGGGACAGACAAGATGGAGGAACAGACAAGATGGAGGAGGGGGACAGACAAGATGGAGGAGGTTTTTGATGACATCGTATAATTATAGAGTTTAATGGAATCGTGAGAATCACATAAACTATTTATCTTTAATTCACGCTTCCTGCTGTCCTTAATCACACACACACACACACACGTGCACAGACACACACTCATGTTCCACCTCCAGCTGTGGTTGGCGCATCGAGTTATGGGGTACATCCCGGCGTTGCCATGGAAACAGCCAGACGTGTCAAAGAGATGTAAACAGCTGTGAAAGGAGTAAAACACACACACACACACACACACCCGTATGTGTTGTGCATATGTGTGCTAGTCTACCGCCCTCCTCCACAGGTTGACCTTTGACCTGCGGATGGACGTCTGACTGCAGCCTTCAAACGGTGACTTTAGAAGAATGACATCACCGGGTTATAGTAGGTCCAGCTGTAGCATCACTGTCCCCCCCACACCTGTCCTCTGATCAGATCGCTGTCCTCGGATCAGATCCCTCCTGATCCTTCTTTTAATCTGATCCTTGAGAAGAGGAGGGAGAAAGGGGGAGGTAGGGGAGGTTATTGATCGCAAGTCATTTCCTTGTCGCTCTGAGACATGTGAGACCTGCCACACAGACAGACCTCCATCGAGAAGAACCTGGAGCTAAGGTCCTCAGCTAGCCATGTAATTAAGACCCTGAGAGGCTAAAGGCTGCATAGGAAGCAGTAGGAGAGGAAACAGAATGACCATTATGTTACCCTTTGTAATGCTGTCTCTGTCTCTCTCTGTGTCTCTCTCTTGCTCTCTGTGTTTCTTTCTCTCTCTCATACTGTCTGTTTGTCTCTGTGTGTGTGTGTGTGTCTCACTCTCTCGCACCCCCCCCCCTACCCTCTCTCTATAAATAAGAGTCTTTTTTGGTTCTGAATAGGGAGAATTAGCAGCAGCCTACATCATCTCCTTTTGCATTCTGGGAGGATGGAGTCCTTCCTCCTTTCTGTTCCTCGTCTTCAGTCCTTCCTCCTTTCTGTTCCTCGTCTTCAGTCCTCTGAACATTTAGAACAATGATGAATACTCAAAGATAAGGACCTGTATATATACTTGTATTAACTTAAGTAATTAATGTAGGGCAAGATGCCATAATGACCTGTCTCTGTACTGTCTAACCCCTACCTGCTCCCTAATGAACTGTCTCTGTACTGTCTAACCCCTACCTGCTCCCTAATGACCTCTCTGTACTGTCAAACCCCTGCCTGCTCCCTAATGAACTGTCTCTGTACTGTCTAACCCCTACCTGCTCCCTAATGAACTGACTCTGTACTGTCTAACCCCTACCTGCTCCCTAATGAACTGTCTCTGTACTGTCTAACCCCTGCCTGTAAGTCTCTGTTCGCTGTAGGTAGCAACGCCTCGGCCGGTAGATAAAGACGGCAGGTAGAGACGCACGCCAGTCCATGTGACCACCATCTCATGGTATACTATAAAGTACAGCGATACATCCTGACCGTTGTTTTAACACAAGGCGCTCTGCTGCCCTCCTGTGTGCATCCTGAGGAAGTGCAGCGAGTGTATTTTCAGAATGACACCACATATCTTACATTAAGCGGTTATTCAAGGCTAGTCTTGAATAACTGCTTAATGTAAAGGATGTATACTCGGGATATGCAATAGCCTACATATAAATAAATATCCAATAGAGATTAAATCATAAACATGTAATGTTTAGCTGTAACCAACTGCTTAACGTAACCAGTAAAAACCATGAAGCAGCAATGTGGAATATTATCACATAGTTTACACAACAACACACTCAGAGAATCTTCCTTTATTATTTAAAGGAGTGGACGTTTTACCAAAAGGAACTTTAAAGGGGGGCTCTCCGCCACCTAGTGGCCGGGAGAAGCACCGCTCAAACCAGGGTCAGAACAACAGAAAGAAAATCTAGACGTGTTCAAACACTCTGCTGTCAGTCCAATAAGGAGGAGGGGCCAAAGGAACTTTTTGAATAAGAACCGAACCAAATGTCTCGAGAGTTGACCCAGACGGGGAGCGACCCAGCTGTGATTGGACAGTCTCTGTGGCTTTGTCATGGTGACCCCTCCTCAGAACACCTCCAGGTCGGCAGGGTTGTAGACCACGGGCGTCTCCTCCGTTCCCACGGCGACCGCCTCTGGCTCCTCCTCCTCCTCCTCCGGCTCCTCCTCCTCCGGCTCCTCCCCCAGGGAGGCAAGCGCGTCGTGCGTGTCGCTGGCGAAGGTCTCGCGGGACTCCTGGTCCTCCTGCAGGTGCAGCGTGTTCAGCGCGTTCTTCATCTTCTTGGCCACCAGGTGGCGCCGCCTCTTCTGCGCCGCCTTCTTGCTCCTGCGCAGGTCCGCGTTCTCCTCGAGGAACACCTGGCGCAGCTGCGCGCGACTCACGTCGGGGGAGCTCTTCAGCAGGTGCAGGTACACACCCCCGGGGGTGCGGCGACGGCTGCCGTCCAGCGTAGTCACGCCCCCGGCGCGCTCCAGCGCGGCCGTCTCCTCGAGCAGCCGGATGGCGGGGCCGCGGCCAAGTACGCTCACCACGCGCTCCAGCAGGTCGAGCTTGGGCTCCTGCAGGCGGTGCGCGAGCTCCTCCACCACGCGCGGCTCCGGGTCCTCCTCCCGCAGCTCGTAGCGCCCCTCCAGGTCCATCTCCGCGCGCGGGCCCAGCCGCTCTTTGGCCGGCCGCTTCCTCTTGGGCCGCGAGTGGTCCTGGTGGCCCCCACGGGCTTGCATGTAGTCCTCCAGCTGGGAGTCCAGCATGGCGGCCTCCTGGTGCTGCTGCCCCCGGGCCTTCTCCTCCTCTTCCCGCCGCTCCTTCTCCATCATCTTGCGGGCCAGCACGTAGTTGTAGGTCTCCACGTTGCGGCTCCCCATGTCGAAGTCCCCCTCCATGCCGAACACCCCCAGCCCAGCCATCACCAGGTCCTGGCTCTGTTCCTGCACCACGCTGCCCCAGACGTTGTTCACCTTCCGGCCGGCCGCCGCATCAGGGCCGCCGAGGCCCGCGGTCGGCGGGGGCCGCTGGGAGGCTACAGCCGCGTTGGACACCTTCTGCCGCTTGCAGCGCCAGGCGGCGATGGGCTCATCGTCCTCCTCCTCCCCGCTGGAGTCCCCGCTGGAGGCCGCCGGTCGGGCGGAGCTCCGGTACCCGCTGGCCTCGGGCGGAGCGGGCCTGAAGCTGCTGTCAGCGGGTGGCGGGCGGACGGAGGAGGTCATCTCTGAGTCTGACCCGGACAGCTCCCGGCCCTCCCCGCTGGAGGCCGCCGGTCGGGCGGAGCTCCGGTACCCGCTGGCCACGGGCGGAGCTGCCCGGAGGCAGTGGTCAGCTGGGGGTGGGCGGACGGAGGGGGTCATCTCGGAGTCGGACCCGGACAGCTCCCCGTCCTCCAGCATCGAATCCATTTTTGTTCAGTGACGGAGTTCGCCTCCCTGTGGACCGCGAAGCTGTCTACGACCCAGTAACCATGGACTACGGTCTGATCGGCTGTAGGAAGAACAACAATCAAACGTGACGAAGTTAGACTTAAAGTCTGACCGGACGTCCTCCGGAAGAGTTAACGGCTTTTAATCCGGATCCAGACTTGATGTTTTAAATGTTTACCTCGGTTTGTTTGGCGTGAGACAACTCTGTTCTCTGTAGAACCCGCGCGCTCTGCAGACGTAGGCTTCCGCTTTGAAACTATCTGCAGTTTCAAAGTAAAAGCCACAGGCTGTCAATCGTCACAGTGTTATAATCATAACGTCAATTTACTCCTCACCCTTACAAATGTGTGTCACATTCACAGACACACACCCATCACAATAAAGGATGAAAATATTTGTTTTAATGTCACTCAATTAAGTGTAGTGTGATTTATTATAACATGCTGCTTATTTGGTCTAAAATGTACATGACCCTGATCCAAACTGTTTCCTCCTCTTAATAAAATGCACTATAGTTGTCCTTACCAGTAACTGCCTTTCTTCACAGCTTAATGTGCTACAGGCACGTCAGGCAGATATTAACCCTTAAAAATGACCAAAACAAGTGGTGGTTAAGGTAAGGGTTTTGTTTTAGGGTTTAGTTTTAAGGCTAGGTTTTTTTTCCCCATGGTTATGTTTTAGGCTAAAGGTTTTGTTTCAGGGTTAGGGTTTGGCTTTCTGATTTCGTTTTAAGGTTACGGTTTAGATTTAGGATTTCAGGGTTTGTTTTGAGGTAAGTGTTTTGTATTAGGCTTTGTTTTAATTGTAAGTCATTTAAAATATATATTCAGTATAAGCTGTCCTCCCATGTTTCCTGTCCCGTCTAGAAAATACTGGAAGGTCCTGTTTGTGTAATAGTAGGGCTCTTATTTTGTTAAGAAAGTAAGACGTTCCGGTATATGTCACCGCGTCACTGAAGGCGTCATTAAACAACAACATGGCGGCGTCCGTACAGCGCCTCTCCGCCGCGGGCAGGAGCCTCCTGAAGAGGAAGCCCTCCTGGTTCGGGGTAAGGTTTCATGGGTTCATGTGTTCATGTGTTCATATCACTGCTCCTTAAGGAGCAGTCAACCCCCTGCTGGGCCGGCGGTACCTGACGTAACGTCACGTTAAAGTTCACGGACTCATCGTGAGCTCGATATAGACTCAGACACTCACGTGTTGTATTAAACTGATAATATATCTTGATTGAGTCGCTGTCTTCTTGGTTGTCACGGCAACACGCTGGTAGTTTTGACGAGTCATGATGACCAGTCTGCCCCCCCCGTAGCCCCTCGCGCACCCGCAGCGCCGACCCCTGGCCACTGCCGCGCAGACCGTACTGCTCAACGTCCCGGAGACCCGCGTGACAACCTTGGAGAACGGACTGAGGGTCGCCTCGGAGGACTCGGGCCTCTCCACGTGCACCGTGAGCGAACAAATACACACTTACGCGCACAGACAGTGGTCCTCTGGTTGACTCGTGTTCTGAAGCGTCCCCCCTTATGTGTTGTGATTGACAGGTGGGTCTGTGGATCGATGCGGGGAGTCGCTATGAGAACGAGAGAAACAACGGGACCGCCCACTTCCTGGAACACATGGCTTTCAAGGTGAGAGGAGGTGACCCCTGTCCCCAGAGGGGAGGTAAGGGGTCAAAGGGCAGGAGCATCTTCTGCTGAAGACTGATGGCAAGTTGCCCCTAGGAGCTGCTTGAGGAGGAGGGAGGGGAGGGCAGTGGTCCAAACACAGACTGCCAGGGGAGCACCAAGACCTTCATAGGCAGACGATAGCAGGAGATCATCACACCTTCTCACGAAGGAGGCGCCGAGCGGCTCTCTACTGATCAGAACTTTTATGATCAGTGTGTTCCTGATGCTCTGTCTGTCTGTCTGTCTGTCTGTCTGTCTGTCTGTCTGTCTGTCTGTCTGTCTGTCTGTCTGCAGGGCACCAGGAAGAGGTCCCAGCTGGACCTGGAGCTGGAGATCGAGAACATGGGGGCTCACCTCAACGCCTACACCTCCCGCGAGCAGACGGTGTACTACGCAAAGTCCTTCACCAAGGACCTGCCCCGAGGTAGGACACACCCCCTAGGGACCCCCCCCCCCAAGGGACCCCCTCCCCCGTGAGTGTGTGTGTGTCTGTGTGTGTGTGTTCGCGCCAGTAGACTCACACTTGTGTGTGTGTCCCCAGCCGTGGAGATCCTGGCGGACATCATCCAGAACAGCACGCTGGGCGAGGCGGAGATCGAGAGAGAGAGAGGGGTCATCCTCCGGGAGATGCAGGAAGTAGAGACCAACCTACAGGAAGTGGTGTTTGACTACCTCCACGCCACAGCCTACCAGAACACCGCCCTGGGGCGCACCATCCTGGGGCCCCCCGAGAACATCAAGTCAGTCCCCTGCTCCTCCTCCTTTCTCCTCCTTTCTCCTCATCTCTAGTCTCTGTCCTGCTGTTCAGCAGCTGAGTTCTCATCTAGAACATCTGCCTGCTCTCCTCTAGAACCTCTGCCTGCTCTCCTCTAGAACCTCTGCCTGTCTCTCCTCTAGAACCTCTGCCTGTCTCTCCTCTAGAACATCTGCCTGTCTCTCCTCTAGAACATCAGCCTGTCTCTCCTCTAGAACATCTGCCTGCTCTCCTCTAGAACATCTGCCTGTCTCTCCTCTAGAACATCTGCCTGTCTCCTCTAGAACATCGGCCTGTCTCTCCTCTAGAACCTCTGCCTGTCTCTCCTCTAGAACATCTGCCTGTCTCCTCTAGAACATCGGCCTGTCTCTCTAGAACATCTGCCTGCTCTCCTCTAGAACCTCTGTCTGTCTCTCCTCTAGAACATCTGCCTGTCTCCTCTAGAACATCAGCCTGTCTCTCCTCTAGAACCTCTGCCTGTCTCCTCTAGAACATCGGCCTGTCTCTCCTCTAGAACATCTGCCTGTCTCCTCTAGAACATCGGTCTGTCTCTCCTCTAATCTCCCTGGCAGACAGGATGCTGTTGATCACATGTTTACTGTGTGTGTGTGTTTGTGTGTGTGTGTGTAGGACCATCAACAGGGCTGACCTGGTAGAGTACATCACCACTCACTACTTCGGGCCCCGGATCGTCCTCGCGGCCGCGGGAGGTAGGAGCCTGGGCTCTGACCCCCCTTCTCTGTAGGGGTGGGGGGGGGGGGGGGGGGGATCTGTCTCTGTAGGGGGGTCCATGTCTGACCATCTCTCTCTCCAGGTGTCTCCCACGACGAGCTCATCGATTTGGCCAAGTACCACTTCGGAAAGCTTCCCGCCCGGTACCGGAGCGACATGCCAGATCTTCCGGCCTGCAGCTTCACAGGAAGTGAGGTAAGGGTCAAATCCTGTCTCTTCCTCCACCAGTGTGCTACCATAGCAACAGGAAAGAAGAGTCAGTCAGCCGTGTTGAAGCTGAAGAGGTGATAAACATCTAGATGTGGAGGGTAAACATCTGGATGGTCTGTCGGTCTCCCCTCCAGATCCGCGTCCGTGACGACAAGATGCCGCTGGCGCACGTTGCCATAGCGATGGAGGCGGTGGGCTGGGCGCACCCGGACACCATCCCCCTGATGGTCGCCAACACCCTCATCGGGAACTGGGACCGCTCGTTTGGAGGAGGCGTGGTGAGGCTTACACCTTCTCCTACACCACCTGATCACCTCCTGTTACACCTCCTCATGCACCACCTAAACACCACCTGTTACACCTCCTAAACACCACCATCTCCTCTAAGACCACCTCTTAGACCTCTTCCTCACCTCATAAACACCACCTCCTGGGGGTCTGAGGAGGTCTTGGTTCCTCTAAGCTTTGTTCTCCTCTGTCGTAACCTGTCCTCTAAGCCAGTGGTTCCCAAACTTTATTTTTGGCGACCCATTTTTTTTAAATTACAAACCACCGCGACCCAATTCACAACCATACAGTACTATCCAAAACATGCTTCTTGTTTTAAAGTTATTTTAAATGCTTATGCCGAACAGGTAGGCTTGTGTTTAAGGGCAGCTATATTTATCCCCCGGGAGAGAAATCGGGTGTTTCAGCAGCAAGAAATAAGACAGTCAAGATACTGTAGAGATGGATACAACATAGTGCCGGAGTATTTCTGTAATAATAATAACCCAGACCCTTATGATATACATTTATTTGCAACCCAATTAAAATCTGGGTTGTGACCCCGTTTTTGGGAAAGACTGCTCTGCTGTGTTCTCCTGTTAGAACCTGTCCTATAAGCTGTGTTCTCCTGTTAGAACCTGTCCTCTAAGCTGTGTTCTCCTCAGTTAGAACCTGTCCTCTAAGCTGTGTTCTCCTGTTAGAACCTGTCCTATAAGCTGTGTTCTCCTCTCTGTTAGAACCTGTCCTATAAGCTGTGTTCTCCTGTTAGAACCTGTCCTCTAAGCTGTGTTCTCCTGTTAGAACCTGTCCTCTAAGCTGTGTTCTCCTGTTAGAACCTGTCCTATAAGCTGTGTTCTCCTGTTAGAACCTGTCCTCTAAGCTGTGTTCTCCTCAGTTAGAACCTGTCCTCTAAGCTGTGTTCTCCTGTTAGAACCTGTCCTATAAGCTGTGTTCTCCTCTCTGTTAGAACCTGTCCTATAAGCTGTGTTCTCCTGTTAGAACCTGTCCTCTAAGCTGTGTTCTCATCTGTTAGAACCTGTCCTCTAAGCGGTGTTCTCCTCTCTGTTAGAACCTGTCCTCTAAGCTGGCCCAGAAGGCTTGTCAGGGTGGGCTGTGCCACAGCTTCCAGTCGTTCAACACCTGCTACACGGACACAGGGCTGTGGGGGCTCTACATGGTGTGCGAGGCCTCCACCCTGGAAGAGATGATGCACTACACCCAGCTCGAATGGTGAGGAAGACCCCCTTATTGCCTCTAGAACCTGTGCTCAGACAGTCTCTTCTGGATTCAAGTTCTACTTGTAGGAAAAAGGATACTGCATAATTATGCTTGTGAGAAGTTTTATAACCACAAGTAATTCACATTCTGACCGCCAATGTTTTTTTTATTTAACTCTTAACCCTGTAATGACGGTCGCTCGCCACAGGATGTCGCTGTGCACCAGCGTGTCTGAGGCCGAGGTGGCGCGTGCCAAAAACCTCCTGAAGACCAACATGCTTCTGCACCTCGACGGTAAGACATGCAATGTTTCGACTCAAGGGATGTCTGATGAGGCTTTATGGTCAGCCGTCTTCAGAGGAGAGCCACTAGGGATTGTGAAATTGAAATGTAAGGGGAGAGGTTCCAATGTAGTTGGTCTCCCCAGGCTCCACCCCAATCTGTGAGGACATCGGCCGCCAGATGTTGTGCTACAGCCGCCGCATCCCGCTGCACGAGCTGGAGGCCCGCATCGACGTGAGTGTTGGGAGGCAGCCCACCGCCGTTAGTGTGACTCAGTGAGGAGTGACCCAGTGAGGAGTGTTGGGATGCAGCCCACCACTGCTAGAGCGACCCAGTGAGGAGTGTTGGGATGCAGCCCACCGCCGTTAGATTGCTGATCTAGGTGTTTGATGAGTAGATTGGTGTATTGAGCTCGGGTTGATCTGTTCTGGTTTCCAGGCCATCGATGCTCGGACTATCAAGGACGTTTGTACCAAGTACATCTACGACCGGGCCCCTGCCATCGCCGCCGTGGGTCAGTATAGGGAGACCTCTCCACCTCAACTTCCTTTAACCCCCCCCCCCCCATCTCGACCTCTTAACCCCCCCCTCGTCTCGACCTCTTCTAAACCCCCCCTCATCTCGACCTCTTCTAAACCCCCCCTCATCTCGACCTCTTCTAAACCCCCCCCTCATCTCGACCTCTTCTAAACCCCCCCCTCATCTCGACCTCTTCTAAACCCCCCCCCTCATCTCGACCTCTTCTAAACCCCCCCCTCATCTCGACCTCTTCTAAACCCCCCCCTCATCTCGACCTCTTCTAAACCCCCCCCTCATCTCGACCTATTTTAAACTCTTTCCCTCTCAGGACCTGTCCAGCATCTCCCGGACTACGAGAGGATCCGCAGAGGAATGTTCTGGATGAACAGCTGAGTCCTGACCAGAATGTTCTGGATTAATCAACTGTACAGCACACAAATCGTTTTCCTGCTTTGAATTTTATTATAAAATAACAGAATAATGTTAAAATAAACGTGTCCTGAGCCGTTCTCCTGCTCTACTTCTTGACTTGGGCGGCTTTCTTGGCCTTCACCATCTCCACCAGCTCCTGCAAGACAAGAACATCAAGAACCCACCATCAGTACAATTTGGCATTCTCAGGACCACCGACCAAATTACTTGGATTAATTACAGTGCTACTCGTTTGGTATCACTAGTTTTATTTTCATATTTAAGTGAAGTCTGTCTGAATTGTTGTGTAAATAAATATATATACATGTATCAAATATCTTTCAAACTACTTAAGCTGCAATCACCACAACAACTTAATATACGAGTAGTAGAATAAGACCACCATGACGATATAAGACTAGCAGAACCCAGGAGGACTAGTTTAGTCACCACGGTCTGCTGGTCTCATATCGTCGTAATGGTCTTATTCTACTATTCGTAGATGGAATTGTCGTGATGGTAGCAGAGCAGCTAGTCCCCTGGGGGGGGGGGGGGGTGTGTCCCGGCAGGGTCCTACCTTGTATCTCTTCATGCAGTCCTTCTTAGAGCGGCCCGGCACGGCGGAGGAGATCCGGTCCCAGCGCTCGGCCGTGGTGACGGGGAAGGTCTTCAGGGCCTGCTCCAGGAGCTTCTGCTCATCAGTGGTCCAGGCCACCGCGTCTCCAGTCCCTGGGAACAACAGTCGATAGTTAGGGACTCTACAGATTCTCAGGGGTCACTGAAGTCTGGACCCGGGAGTTAAACCCACAACCTCCATGAGAAGAGGAGACGACTAGAGGATCAACTTCATGTAGCCAGACTTGGTGATCGAGACATGTTTAGAGTAACGAGACACCGACTGACCTTCAAACCTCTCCGAGGGCGCGGCGTTGTCCACGGTAACCGGCACGGCCGAGTGCTCCTTCCTGAACTTCTCAAAGGCATTCTTGTTGATCACGTCTTTCTGCCCCGGATCTACACGCAAACACACACATTGTATATAATGACCAGTGTTTCCCACAGACCAAGGACCAATGTCCAGGAAATCGCGTTACACACACAAACACAGTAAACATGTGATCAACAGCATCCTGTCTGCCAGGGAGATTTAATAACGCGATTTCCAAATCGCGTTATTAAAATAAAAAATAAGAATCAATTCGTGGCGCTCGATTTTGATTCTGTGGCGCCGCGCCACACAATGGTCTATGTATGGGAAACACTGAGGACCATCGTGTGGTACATCGTATCTTGTACGTCCTGGCACTTAAAAACTAATTAGCACGGTGTAGCACCTTATACTAGCAATCTTTGTTGTAAAAGGGGAATGGGTTAAGCGCTTTGCACTTCTATCAACATCCTTACATGGCCGACAACGGAATATTGTTGTTTCTCTTTCTTCTTACAGAAATACCTATTGTAAGTTTGGATAAAAGCGTCTAGGGGCTAAGTGCCCTGAATGGACCATGTGGTCCCTGAGGACCACCACGTTGTCCTGCGGTCTCACCGAGGCGCTGCAGGTTCTTGGCCTTGTTGATGACGTCCTTGGCCGTCCTCTTGATGCCCGTGGTGGAGTGAAGGTTCATGTAGTTGGCGATCACCTCCCACCTGAGGAGAGGAACACATCAAACATCTGTGAGGAGAGGAACACACCAAACATATGGCTTCCAACGCTAGCACTCCGAAGCCAGGGACTGTCCCGTAGACCTTGTGGTCCACTGACCTGGCGTTGGTCCCGGCGGGGAACAGGTTCACAGCCTTGATGAGCAGCGGGAGGTCCTCCTCGTTCCAGCCCTTGCCCCCCGCGGAGCTCACCCCTCTGGAGGCCTGATCCGCCCCGCGCACCACCTGCTGCGCCTGCACCTCCGCCTCCCGCTCCCGCTGCATCTGGGCGTTCACCTCCTGCAGCTAGACACACACACACACACACACAGACAACTCATTTAAACTGGATATCTGGTACCGCCATCGCTAAGAGCACCCAAAGGCCGATCAAAGTCACAACTCTTGTTTTGGCACCGCAGTGGTGGAACGAGCTCCCTGCCGACGTCAGGACCGTGATTGTGAGTTTTTGGCACTTAGTTCTATACACATCCTTACTTGACCAAAAGATATATATATTGTTTGTCCTTCTGACTAATGTAAGTCGCTTTGGAAAAAAGCGTCTAATGCCCTACAATGAAATGTAAATGACTTCCTGTAAATAAAGACTTCCTGGAGTTAGTTATTAAAGACTCATGTTATTAAAGACTTCCTGTAGTTAAAGTTAATAAAGACTTGTTATTCAAGACTCATGTTATCAAAGACGTCCTGAAGTTAAAGATATTTAGAACTTCCTGTAGTTACCTGCTTCTCCACAGCCACCTTGCTTTCCTCCTGAGAGCTGGTCGACAGAACCTCATTCAGAGTCTGTAGACTGAGAAGAGAACAACGTCTGATCAGGCTGATGAACGGATATAAACATTCAATGATTGGTCAATGATCAATAGATCTTAAGGGAGGCAATCCATTGATCTAGGAGGTTCCTACCTGATCAACTCCAGGCGATCACAAAGCTTTTCCACTTCCTGCATCATTTTTACGTTGTCTGATTCGTTCTCTGTAAAGTAATTCCAGTTCTGAAAAACAAACATTAAAAGTTAATGATATTGATATTCTGATACTGGTGAGGAATAGGAGCTAGGGTACCTTACAGGTGAGGAGGAGGAGCTAGTGTACCTTACAGGTGAGGAGGAGGAGCTAGGGTACCTTACAGGTGAGGAGGAGGAGCTAGGGTACCTTACAGGTGAGGAGGAGGAGCTAGGGTACCTTACAGGTGTGGAGGAGGAGCTAGGGTACCTTACAGGTGAGGAGGAGGAGCTAGTGTACCTCACAGGTGAGGAGGAGGAGCTAGAGTACCTCACAGGTGAGGAGGAGGAGCTAGGGTACCTCACAGGTGAGGAGGAGGAGCTAGGGTACCTCACAGGGGAGGAGGAGGAGCTAGGGTACCTCACAGGTGAGGAGGAGGAGCTAGATTACCTCACAGGAGGAGCTAGTGTACCTTACAGTTGAGGAGGAGGAGCTAGTCTACCTTACAGGTGAGGAGGATGAACTGACCTTACAGGCGGTCCTGAGTTTGCCCCGCTCCTTTTTGATGGCCTTCTTCTGTATCTCCTTCTCCTTCTTGGCTAGCTGGGCCACCTGCTTGGCCTCTTCGTCCTCCTTCTCCTTCAGGAGGCGCGCCGCGTCCAACTCTGCCTGCCGAGCCTGAAACGACATGCAACCGGTTAGAACCGGTGTCGAGCCTGTTCATACCAGTCTGATACCACACGCAACCGGTTTGAAGACTGTACTTACCGGCCTACGCCAGCTAGAACCGGTCTATAACGGTCAGTTACTACTGGCCAACTTAGGCTCCAGCATTCCAGGTGCATTGTGGGTACTCAAGCGGCCCTCCACACCCCAGGGTGGGAAATCACGCGGCCGTCCACACCCCAGGTGCATTGTGGGAACTCCCGCGGCCCTCCACACCCCAGGTGCATTGTGGGTACTCACGCGGTCCTTGTCCTCCTGCTCTTTCTTCTTGGCGTCCGCCTTCGCCTTCTTCTCAGAGTCCTTCCTGGATTTCTCCTCCTCCTTGAACCTCTTGATCCTCGGGTCACAGCTGTACGCCGTGTCTGTAGTGACACACCGTGACGCAACATGTTAAACAACACTGGTACACAGACCCCCCCCCCCCCCCCCCCCAGTATGTGCGGATCACGATGAAGGTGCAAGGTAGGGTCTCCTACCCACGAGGTTCCTCATGCGAACCATCTCCTCCTTCTTCCTCTGGGTCCGTGACGCTCGGTTCTGCTTGTCGATCCAGCGGCGCTCGTCACGACTGGAAGAGGTCCCAGATCAGAACACTCATCTACACGCTGCATGATCAAAGATGTCTTCCCATGCTTAGTTCTACATGATCGTCAATCTCATGACAATGACATTAATGAGAGTCCTACCATTCTGCCTTCTCTTTCTCCTCCTCGTCCAGATAGGAGAATTCTCGCCATGAATCGAGGTTGTACCTGCAAGGGGGGGGGGGGGGGGGGGGGCGGGAGAGAAGACAGTCATCAGCCTCTCAGCATCAACCTTATCCTCAGAGGTCCTACAGACGGATCAGGAAGGTGAGCGCTCACCAGAAGGAATAGAAGTTATCCACTTCCTCGAACGTCGACTCGGCGGTGCCCAGCTTGGGGACGTGTTTCCTGGAGGACCAGCGGGCGTTGCGGTCGAACACCGGAGCGAAGGCCGTGAAGAAGTTCTTGGCTATTTCGCCCTTCTGAGGGACCGCGTTGTCGAAGGTCGGGTCCACACTGTCGAAGGCCCGCCTCCGGACCGGGTCCGACAGCACCTCGATGGCTGAAAGCACAAGACACCCGGTTACCACTGTGTTAACGTCCGGTTACCACCGTGTTACCACCCGGATACCACCGTGTTACCACCCGGATACCACCGTGTTACCACCGTGTTACCACCCGGATACCACGCGGTAACCTTTAGTTCAACGGTTCTATTAGTGACCTTTAGTTCTACGGTTCTAGTAGTGACTTTTAGTTCTATGGTTGTAGAAGTTAACTTTAGCTCTATGGTTGAAGTAGTTACCTTCACTCTACAGGTGTAGAAGTTACCTTTAGTTGTTATAGTTTAATTACCTTTAGATCTACAGGTGACGTAGTTACCTTTAGTTTTACAGGTGACGTAGTTACCTTCAGTTATACCGGTGTAGTAGTAACCTTTGGTTATACAGGTGAAGTAGTTAAAGTGATGTAGTTACCTTTAGTTATACAGGTGAAGTAGTCATTATCTCCTTCTACAATCTGTTCCCCAGCAGCTTTTCTCTTGTCCGGATGATGCTTCAGCACTATGGCTTTATCTGAAACAAGGAGGACATGAGGAGGTCAGAGGGAGGAGTCCATGGAGACAGGAGGAGGACATGAGACAGGGGGAGGAGGACATGAGGGAGGAGAAGGAGGAAGAGGACACGGAGGCAGGAGGATAACATTGAGACAGGAGGAATACATGGTAGAGGGACGACAAATACTTACGGGCAGTTTTGATCTGCTTCTGGGTGGCCTTGTACCTCATGTGGCCGATTCCCAGAACTGCATAGTGATCCTGATTCTGGACACATAGAATGTGAGGGCAGCAGTTAACATTCATGAACACAAAGAACTACACACAGACAGGTGTAAAGCCTACAGAGAGAAAGGCGTACTCTAGCCTAGACAGAAAGGTGCAGCAGTCTACAGACAGCAACTAGCCTACACACCGACAGGTGTACGAGCAGACAGACGGGTGTACGAGCAGACAGACGGGTGTACGAGCAGACAGACGGGTGTACGAGCAGACAGACGGGTGTACGAGCAGACAGACGGGTGTACGAGCAGACAGACGGGTGTCTGAGCAGACAGACCTTCCAGTCCTTGGGGTCCAGGCTCCTCAGCAGAGGGTGCTCCACCAGCTGGAGGTCCTCATCCTCGTCCTCCTCAGACTCCTCCTCCTCGTCCTCCAGCTCCTGGAAGGAGGCCGACACGTTCCGGTTCCTCCGCCTGACGAACGCCTCGAACCACCGGCCCACCGGCTCCACCTGGATCTGTACCGCCGCTGCACACAACACCACCGACAAACCACCATTCATTACATTCAGGGCATTACGCAGACGCTTTTATCCAAACCGACTTACAATAACTCCGTTTTCGTTAGAAGAAAGAGGAACGACAATATATCGCTGTCGGTACAGTAAGGATGTTCATTAGGGGTGCGACGATATTTTATGAGTCGAGGCGAGTTGAGCTGGTGCTGTCGGTGGAAAGCGGAATAAGAAAAACTTTGCATGATTAGTCTATATTACTATAACACATCTTGTTTACAATTTCATAATAAATTGGAAATATATGCCGAGACCAGACAAGCTCAAATCACTAACCGCATCGCTACACAGCTGTTCAGCCCACACATACACACCAGATCACAGGCTTTTGAAAAGGTTTGAGTAGATTGTTTCTCGGGATAGAGGTTCTCACAGTATAGGGGTTCTCAGGATAGAGGTTTTCAGGAGAGAAGTTCTCGAAGTTCTCAGAATAGGGGTTCTCAGGATAGAGGTTCTCAGTATAGGGTTTCTCATGAGAGGTTGAAGTGCTCTGGGTTTGAATCCCGGTTTATCTACAGGCTTCCTTGGACAGATGCCATAACACTTACCTGGTCGGCCAAATTGTCATTCTGCTTTAAAAAATGTATTGCAGATCGAGGACCTACAGTAGATATGAGGTGCTATTGAGGTCATACAGTTGATCTGTCCTACAGTAGATATTGAGGACCTACACTAGATCTGAGGTCCTAGAGTATATATTGAGGACATGCAGTAGATCATACAGAAGATCTGAGGTCCTACAGTAGATACTGAGGACCACCGCGGTGAAATACAGAGACAACCTGACACCGCCAACCTGTCATTGTTGAAACAATAAGCTGACAACACCTAAAGTATGAGACCGGTGTTCACAAAGCAGCACCTCAGCTCAGGCTACCAGTAGCTCCAGGCTAACCGGTATGTCACGTTAGGCTATCTAGTTAGCCTTGCTCCCGTGGGTCCATCTCTTACCGGTGACGGCGTCATAGACGACAGTCGCGTCCGCTGCTTTGGCCTCCAACAACATCTTCTTAGCTGTGGCTAAACACGCATGGAGGTGATCGACGGGTTGGTTTAAAGAGGTCTAACGTGCTGGTGTTTGGCCGCTCAGTAAGCAGCACATGGGCCTTGGAGCTGGGTGAGACGGGGGTGCAACACCGAAATACTTCCGCCGCCATCTAGGGCAATCGTTTCCGGGATACTATACTTTTCCTGGTTAGTCAATAAAGGAGAAGTTAATATAAAATTACAATTGCTGTTATACAACATATTAAACGTTCAGTAACTATAAAAAATATAAATATACAAATTTAAAAATTATTAATTATAAGAAATTATTTAACGTACATATTTATCCCCCCCAAAAATATTCATCTCATTAGTATAGTTTATTATGAATACATGTCAAATATCATCCCTTTAAAGTATCATATCATCGTAATAATCATCGATCAGAGCGCGGTCCCTCGCCTATAATGTCCCGATGCCTACTTCCGTCCTCAGTAAAGTAAACCGGAAACTTAAACCTGCTGTGTAATCGTCTCTAGCGCCGCTCTTCTTCACCGTCTAAAGCTTCTCTTTTCCTCTCCATCATGCCGGACTACCTGGGGGGCGACCAGAGGAAGGTGAAGGAGGAACCTAAGGAGGACGCTGTCATCAGAGGTTCGACTTTAGTATTATTATCTCCTTTTATTAACTATCCTCCTCTAGTAGCTGACTGTGGCTACTTGGGAAGCTAACCTCTAGCTTCACCGTCTGATCTCATCCAGACCATAATAATCACCTCACACTCTTAAGGACTGATGAGAAAGTACTTTTAGTCTCCAAGTAAATAACGTGTGTGTGTGTGTGTGTGTGTCTGTTTCCAACAGCTCTAGACGAGGGTGACATCGCTCTACTGAAGACCTATGTAAGTACAAACTATAATCTAAGCTAAACTCAGTAAGTACACTATAACCTGTAAGTAGACTATTTTTGTAGGTAGCATGCATGACCGGTGTATAGTTGAAGCTCAGTTGGAGAAGGTGTGTTGTGCGACAGGGCCAGAGCACCTTCTCCAGAATGAGGTTCAGTAGTTAAGGTTTGTTGTCTTGTTGTGTAATCTGTTGTTTTCTTGTTGTGTGACAGGGCCAGAGTACGTACTCCCGACAGATCAAACAGGTGGAGGATGACATCCAATCGCTGCTCAAGAAGATCAACGAACTCACCGGTACGAGATCAATAAATATCATTATCATACTTAATCATTATTAGACATTACATACACATTATATTACACATAACTGATCTTTTTAGAGATAATCTGTTTGATGGAGGTATCTCATTGGTTTGTGAATCAAATAAACTGAATCAGATTTGCTCATCTATTATTATTATTGTTATTATTAATCTAATCAACTAAACTATCAAATTGAATGGTACTTGATTAATTATTTTTAATCCAAGCCTGGATTCCTCTGCTGGGATGATTTGAGCTCTCTTCTAAACCTCTTACAGAACATATCTCTCTATTGGAGACCAGTTGAACTGTTGTACCTTACTGTGATCTCGAGCCTCGTGCTGTATGGGTTTGACCGTGTCGTGTTTCAGGCATCAAGGAGTCTGACACCGGCCTGGCCCCACCCGCGCTCTGGGACCTCGCCGCAGACAAGCAGACGCTGCAGAGTGAACAACCGCTGCAGGTCGCCAGGTACTGACCTTTAACCCCTGATCTTACCCGACAGCTTTAACTTCTTAGCCTGACCCCTAGCCACTAGGTTCCTTGTCACTAGGCCCCTTAGCCATTAGGCCCCCTAGCCATTAACCCCTGAGCCACTAACCCCTTAGCCCCTAAGTACTAACCCTTTAGCCAATTAAAATCCCCCAAACAGTAGCCTTGTTACTTCCTCAAATGTTTTGTGCCGTGTTGTGATTGAACTGAAGCATGCGTTTGTTTCCAGATGCACTAAGATCATCAATGCAGACTCGGAGGACCCCAAGTACATCATCAACGTCAAGCAGTTTGCCAAGTTCGTGGTGGACCTCAGTGACCAGGTGGCGCCCACAGACATCGAGGAGGGGATGAGAGTGGGGTGAGCTGCGTTCGGGGAACCCCGCTGTCTCGTTAGGTGTGGAGGACGGGTCATGTGACGTCCTGCTCCTCTAAATTAAGTGATGACCCGTCATTCAGCCCGTTATTCAGCCGTCAGTGTCCTGACGGCTGAATAATGTGGAGCCGTGTCCTCCCTCAGGGTGGACAGGAACAAGTACCAGATCCACATCCCGCTGCCGCCCAAGATCGACCCCACAGTCACCATGATGCAGGTAGGAGCTCCTCAGAGCAGGTTATGTGACCCCCCGGTTGGTCAGTGGCTATCTGTTACCCAAGCCGATGCGTGTGTTGCCATGTGCAGGTGGAGGAGAAGCCGGACGTGACCTACAGCGACGTGGGCGGGTGTAAGGAGCAGATAGAGAAGCTAAGGGAGGTTGTGGAGACCCCCCTGCTGCACGTGAGTCTCACATCAGCACCTTGACCCCCCCCCCCCCCCCCCCCCCCCCCCCCCCCCCCGGGTCTGAAGTCTATTTCTACTGCAGTGTTCCTCGGTCTGAGCCGAGGTTCTGTTGTCTGGTGCCCCGGTGGTGAGCTGTCTCGTCTCTCCCTCAGCCCGAGCGCTTCGTGAACCTGGGCATCGAGCCTCCTAAAGGTGTGCTTCTGTTCGGACCACCCGGCACTGGGAAGACGCTGTGCGCCAGGGCCGTGGCCAACCGCACCGACGCCTGCTTCATCAGGGTCATCGGGTCCGAGCTGGTCCAGAAATACGTGGGAGAGGTAAGTCTGCGTTCCGGTCCCCCCTGCCACCACCACCACGGACTAGGCGGACGGGGGGGTCCAACGTGTCGTGTCCTTGCAGGGGGCCCGCATGGTGAGGGAGCTGTTCGAGATGGCCCGCACCAAGAAGGCCTGCCTCATCTTCTTCGACGAGATCGACGCCATCGGAGGTAAGACAGGAACCCAGACCACAGCCCCCTAGAGGTCCCTAGTCCAGATGGAGCCCCCTGGTACGGTGGGTGGGTCCGACCGGTTGGCCCAGATGGGTCTGACCGTGCGTGTGTCCCCCCCAGGGGCCCGGTTTGACGACGGCGCCGGTGGTGACAATGAGGTGCAGCGCACCATGCTGGAGCTAATCAACCAGCTGGACGGCTTCGACCCGCGGGGGAACATCAAGGTCCTGATGGCCACCAACCGGCCCGACACCCTGGACCCCGCCCTCATGAGGCCCGGTCGGCTCGACCGCAAGATAGAGTTCAGCCTCCCGGACCTCGAGGTAAACAAGGGGGGCAGGAGACGGTGGTCAACAGGGGAGACGGTGGTTTGGGTTGGTTACCGTGGGGAGACGGTTAGTCTGCTTGTTGTTCTAGATTGGTCCCCATGCTTCAGTAATAGCTCCTCCTCTCTTCTGGTCTGCAGGGACGCACCCACATCTTCAAGATCCACGCCCGCTCCATGAGTGTGGAGAGAGACATCCGCTTCGAGCTGCTGGCCCGCCTCTGTCCCAACAGCACAGGTACGATTCCCCCCCGACCCCCTGGCGAGGTCCGTCTCCTACCCAGGGACCACGCCTCCTCCTCTGTCTCCTAATGACCTTCGTAGAGTGTGTTTCTGTTTGGGCCACCTGTTCACTTTTCAGCCACAGGGGGGCGAACAGGGACCTCGTCCTGCTCAATGAGTCTCGGGGTCAGCTTGTGTTCAGTGAGCTGCTGAGCCTGGTCTCTATGGTGTAATGGGGTGTCGTCTCCCTGGTAACGGCGTGTCTTTACAGGCGCCGAGATCCGCAGCGTGTGCACGGAGGCCGGCATGTTCGCCATCCGGGCGCGCCGGAAGATCGCCACGGAGAAGGACTTCCTGGAGGCCGTCAACAAGGTCATCAAGTCCTACGCCAAGTTCAGCGCCACACCCAGATACATGACCTACAACTAGGCCGAGGCTCGTCTCTGTTCTCATCCTGTAATCTCATCCTCCAAGACTAATAAAGTTTGTTCCTTGTTATTCGCAGTCTGAGTCACTGAATCCACAGACTTGTATAATGTTTTATTACTATTGTCAGACAACAGATATGATGTAACATTGAGCACAGAATGGCAGATCCACAGTTGGACATCACAGTGAATTAGCAGGGCTGGGGTCGGTTACAAAGCCCAGTAATAGAAAATATCCATCTTATATCGTTCTCATTATTGATTTGATACCAATTATGGGATCCATTTGCTTGTAAACCCATAAACGCCATAACAGTCTAGCTCCGGCTTCAGAGGATGGAAGCAGGCGTCCTTAGAGGAGAAGATCTACTGGGTTCTTTAACACCTGTCATGTTACGGAGAACCGACCTCCAGCCCTAGAACACATCAGGACAGTCTATTCTACAATACGATGGAGAACCATTCACCAGGCACTTTAGTCTTCAGTAATAGTCGTCAGTAACGGTCTTGGTTCATAATGGACAAACAGTAACTTTTGACTCGTCAGGACATTTTAAACTACAGTCTCAACCTCAGAAATCACCCACACGTGATGTTCTAAGGAAGTCAGCGTCTCCAGGACCAGTGATTTGACTGCTTGTGTCTAACGCCCTGAGTATACTAAGCCCCTCCCTCGTGGGCTCTAAAACAAGGTGCATTGTGGGCCTCCTGCAGTCATCACCGTCAAGAGCTGCCGTTGGTGATGGCGATGGGCTGGGATTGGCTGGCGCACTCCTCCTGGTGTTGGCTGTACAGCACAGCGTCGTGCACGGTGGGGAACAGGATGTCCGGGGTCACGACCCCGCTGAAGAACTGCAGGGTCTCCAGCTGAGACAGCAGGGGTCCTGGGGGTCAGGGTTCATAGGTCAGAAAGACAGACACAGGGTTCTGTCCACAGCCTACCTGTAGGCCTCCTAGAGCCAGACGACCCCTGACCCCTACCTGTAGGCCTCCTAGAGCTAGACGACCCCTGACCCCTCCCTGTAGGCTTTCTAGAGCCAGACAAACCCTGACCCCTAGCAGTAGGCCTGTACCGGCTCCAGATGACATGTATCTGAATTACTTTACTTTAGTTACTTTGAATTAAAGAGTATGCTAATTGACTAAAGAGTAGAATAATTCCCAGGCATATCAGGGCTTACTGTTGCATCCAGCGATGAAAACACGTACGTCCTTCGCCGCAAACTCCTTGATCATCTGCAGAAGCACGATAAAACACACGATTAGCAAGTCATCCTAACCCTTATCCCTCACTAACCTTAAACTGTACCAGGCTAAACACCCTGAACCTGAAAGCTCATCGTTACTAAACTTAGCATTCCAAAACCCTAGCCCACCTCGTCTTGACGAAATGGTTAGCTACCTTCATGCTGACCAGTTAGCTACCTTAATGTTCATCAGAGTTAGCTACCTTCATGTTGACCAAAGTTAGCTACCTTAATGTTCATCAGAGTTAGCTACCTTCATGTTGACCAGAGTTAGCTACCTTCGTTTTGACCAGAATAAGCTACCGTCATGTTGACCAGAGTTAACTACCTTCATGTTGACCAGAGTTAGCTACCTTCATGTTGACCAGTTAGCTACCTTCATGTTGACCAGAGTTAGCTACCGTCATGTTGACCAGAGTTAGCTACCTTCATGTTGACCAGAATAAGCTACCGTCATATTGACCAGAGTTAGCTACCTTCGTGTTGACCAGAGTTAGCTACCTTCATGTCTACAAAGGGTTGTCTTGAGTTAACTACCTTCATCACAGGTTGTCTTGAAGACACTCATCTACTCCCCATACTATAAGATAAAGACTCTTAGGACAGAAAGCAGGACGTACGGAGGTGATGGCCTTCGCTCCGACGGTGTCCACGAAGTTGACGGGGCTCCAGTCCAGGATGAGGGTGTGGACATTCCGACCCCCCGCCAGCCGGCTGCTGACCCCCCCCTCCTTGCACCAGGACAACAACTCACCGGTCACTCCCGGAGCCTTTAAAGGACCGCACGCCTGCTGCCTTAGTGCCGATGCCCACACTGACCCACAGTCAACACGGATGGCATCGGGCCAGATTAGCCTCAGACTGGGAAACGGCGGCTTTAGCTAGTGCGTTGTTACGGGTTACGGTTAATACGGTATACTTAGAGCGTTGCGAGAGGTTAGGAAGAGAGGGTTTGAATCTGTAATGTTTAGGTTAAAGCGGGTTAGGTGAGATTGATTAGAGGTGGTTATGGTGATTGATTAGAGGTGGTTATGGTTATTAGCTATGGTTAGAGGTGCCGATCTGGCCATGGTCGTTCTCAAAGAGACGTTTAGTAAGTCGGATCCGTGGCTCAGTAGGGTGTCTTGTAAAGGTGCGATAACGAGCTGATGTGTGCTTGATTGGGCGGGCGGGCGGACGGACGGCGTTGGTCTGTGTTTGCTACGACGGCGGCGGCTGCGGCGAGGTGAGGCCGAGAGGAGAACCGGTCGGTTGGGTCTCGTCTGGCTGCCGGAACAAAGGCAGAACGACGACCGGTCCTTTAAAGAGCAGCTGATCCTTAACCCATGACCCTCAACCCCCTGGAACATCACTGATTAAGCCACAGATTCATTAGAGGAAGAACGGAGTGGTCAGAGTTAGAAGTGTTAATCAGGTGTTCTGTAATCAACACAGAGGGAGGGCGTCTAGAGGAGCGTCGTCGACGGCTGACGATTCAGAGGCTTGCAGAAGGAAGAGGGTCCTTCAGCCCCGACCTCAGCAAACCCAACCTTTAGGTACAGGTGACCCTGAGGTGTGTGAGCAGTACAGGGGACCCTGTAGTTACAGGTGACCCTGTGTGTGTACACAATGGTCTCTCTGCACACTGAGGAGACCCAGCTGTGATCTGATGTCTCCAGGTTTACCGTAGCGCTGGGGGGGCCGGAGGGGTCAGACAGGTCCTTCTCCGCCTCCGTCTTCTGGTCCTGGTCCCGGTCCCGGTCCTGGAAACTCTGCTTGGTCGTTGGCTCCCCCTGACTCTGCTCCAGGAGAGGAAGCGGGTCCAGGGTCAGTTAGAGGTCACACTCATCACTACAACACACCACTGATACAACAGGACCTGGAGGCAACATTAGATAGGAGATACATGATGAATTCATTACTAAATTATATATATATTAATCTGTATTATAGTATCTTATGCCGCTTTTCCACTGCATGGTACCAGCTCGACTCGGCTCACATTTTTGGCGTTTCCACCGCGAAAACATGGTATCTGGTACCTGAAGTGGCTGCTTTTTTTAGTACCGCCTCGCTCTAGGTTCCAAGCGGCTGAGCCGATGCTAAAAGGTGACGTCGGCAGACGGCCAGCCACTGATTGGCCAGAGAGTGTGACGAAGTCACGAGAGCGACATGGCAACCATGCTGGTAACAGCCATAGCAGCGCCGCAGCCAACATATTCCACTTCTTCAACTTCTTCAACATGCCAGCTAATAATACGAACACGAATACCATCGCATCGATGTCCTCCATTGTTGTTATGTGGGTTCTGTCCATGTGTGGGTTGCGTAGGTGTTGTTTGCGTCGCGTACAAAAATACGTCACGGCCCTTTCGCGCAGCCGACCCCGCCCACGTCCAGGAGGTACTATTTGCGGTGGAAAACGACCCGTGCTGCTACCGTGTCGAGTCGAGTCGAGCTACATGTGCGGTGGAAAAGCGGCATAATATCTATCATTCAGACGCATCTCCAGTATATGGTCAGTATTACACCAGATAGCACTATGGCTCCTTTATATTATCACCATCACATGCACACTACTCTACAAGTGCAAACCTATTCTCTCACGTGCACACCCGTATGTACCCACCTTGTCTCTCAGGGAGGTCACGTAGAGGTCACAGTTGGCAAAGTACACGGAGGAGTTGGACTGAAAGATCTTGATTCCAGAATATTCCTCCAACTGAAGGTCAGAAGTTCAGTCACACACGAGATACTGCTACAATGCTACTCAAGTACTACTACTCCTAGGATAATACTACAAGACTACTGCGGATGCAGTAGTACTACTACATATACCGTACTACTACAGTACTGTTACACACGAGCTGCTGCTGATCCTAGTACAACATCCGTACTATTACAATACTAATACAACAATACTGCTACAATACTACTACAACTACAATACTTATACTCCTCCGACAATATTAATGCACTACTGCTGCTTCTCCAATACCATTGCACCACTACTATTCCCAGACCGACTTCTACAATACTCGTACACTACTACAACACTCCTCCGCCTCCTTTTACTGCTACTACAAATACAGGATAGTACCACCACGTACTACCAGTCCACTACTCACCCCCTCGTAGAGGTCCACGTCGTAGTACAGTCCGGTCCCCGGGACCTGACCCAGAACCCCACTGCTGGGACTGAAGGAGAGAGTGAGACCCAAATGCACACACACAGGCGCGCGCGCGCGCACGCACGCACATGCACACACACACACACACACACACACACACACACACACACACACACACACACACACACACACACACCTCTGTGAACGTACCTCTGTGTTCTGTAGATGACGGTCAGGATAGCGAACGCCACGGCCATCAGCAGCCCATAATCCAACCCCAGCAGCAGCGACGCCACGAAGGAAACCAGCCAGATCCCCTGGGAAACGAGACATCACCCATACCTCCTCAAGACGCAGAAATCATAGTGTGTGTTATGATACCCAGTGTGTGTGTGTTATGATACCTAGTGTGTGTGTTTGTTATAAAACCTTTATCTACCAGCCAAGCTCCAGAGATGCTGATCTCGTTTCCCGGGAGCTCCAGCCAAGAGGGCAGCAGTACGGTTTACAACAACATTAGGTCTTTGTGTGTGTGTGTGTGTGTGTGTGTGTGTAGGTGTGTGTGTGTAGGTGTGTGTGTTACCAGCTCTAGTCGGCTGCGTCGCCAGAGCATTGGGATGTCCAGGATTTGTTTGAACATCCCCAGGAGGTTGACCATGATGACCGCTGCCAGCACCGTCTACACACACACACACACACACACACACACACACACACACACACACACACACACACACACACACACACACACACACACACACACACACACACACACACACACACACACACACACAAAAGATCAGGGTCAGGGTAAATTGGTTGTGGTCACCGGTTAACTGGTCTAGGGTCAGGGTTAACTGGTCTAGGGTCAGAGTTAACTGGTCTAGGGTCAGAGTTAACTGGTTGTGGTCAGGGTTAACTGGTCTAGGGTAAGGGTTAGCTGGTTGTGGTCAGGGTTAACTGGTTGTGGTCAGGGTTAACTGGTTGTGGTCAGGGTTAACTGTTCTAGGGTCAGGGTTAGCTAGTCTAGGGTAAGGGTTAACTGGTCTAGGGTCAGGGTTAACTGGTCTAGGGTAAGGGTTAGCTAGTCTTGGGTAAGGGTTAACGGGTCTAGGGTCAGGGTTAACTGGTCTAGGGTCAGGGTTAACTGGTTGTGGTCAGGGTTAACTGGTCTAGGGTAAGGGTTAGCTGGTTGTGGTCAGGGTTAACTGGTTGTGGTCAGGGTTAACTGGTCTAGGGTAAGGGTTAGCTGGTCTAGGGTAAGGGTTAGCTGGTTGTGGTCAGGGTTAACTGGTTGTGGTC